>NW_027210580.1:0-62604 GCF_027789765.1 Dendropsophus ebraccatus
AACTCTCTCTAAGCTTGTTTAACTCCTACCTCTTAAAGGACCGAGAAAAAATGACCTTTTCTGCACTCCAATGTAAGTCAATGGGGCGATTTTTTGGCTATGTGCTAGAAATGAAATTCAGTGCGGATTGGATGACAGGCACCCTAGGCACCCAGGATCGGCTTTAGTTTCACGTGTATCTCTTAAGCCGGCAGAGAAAACCCACCTGATATGCGCTCCACACAATTGAATAGAGACGCCGTTGATTTTCTATGGGAATTGCAGAAATGACTTCTAAGCCTCAAAATAATGACTTTTTTTCCTAAGGTGGTAGGAATGAAACTCAGTGCGGGCTGGATGGGGTCCCCCCTGGGCACCGCAGACCTAAGCTTGTTTAACTCCTACCTCTTAAAGGGACCGAGAAAAAATGACCTTTTCTGCACTCCAATGTAAGTCAATGGGGCGATTTTTTGGCTATGTGCTAGAAATGAAATTCAGTGCGGATTGGATGACAGGCACCCTAGGCACCCAGGATCGGCTTTAGTTTCACGTGTATCTCTTAAGCCGGCAGAGAAAACCCACCTGATATGCGCTCCACACAATTGAATAGAGACGCCGTTGATTTTCTATGGGAATTGCAGAAATGACTTCTAAGCCTCAAAATAATGACTTTTTTTCCTAAGGTGGTAGGAATGAAACTCAGTGCGGGCTGGATGGGGTCCCCCCTGGGCACCGCAGACCTAAGCTTGTTTAACTCCTACCTCTTAAAGGGACCGAGAAAAAATGACCTTTTCTGCACTCCAATGTAAGTCAATGGGGCGATTTTTTGGCTATGTGCTAGAAATGAAATTCAGTGCGGATTGGATGACAGGCACCCTAGGCACCCAGGATCGGCTTTAGTTTCACGTGTATCTCTTAAGCCGGCAGAGAAAACCCACCTGATATGCGCTCCACACAATTGAATAGAGACGCCGTTGATTTTCTATGGGAATTGCAGAAATGACTTCTAAGCCTCAAAATAATGACTTTTTTTCCTAAGGTGGTAGGAATGAAACTCAGTGCGGGCTGGATGGGGTCCCCCCTGGGCACCGCAGACCTAAGCTTGTTTAACTCCTACCTCTTAAAGGGACCGAGAAAAAATGACCTTTTCTGCACTCCAATGTAAGTCAATGGGGCGATTTTTTGGCTATGTGCTAGAAATGAAATTCAGTGCGGATTGGATGACAGGCACCCTAGGCACCCAGGATCGGCTTTAGTTTCACGTGTATCTCTTAAGCCGGCAGAGAAAACCCACCTGATATGCGCTCCACACAATTGAATAGAGACGCCGTTGATTTTCTATGGGAATTGCAGAAATGACTTCTAAGCCTCAAAATAATGACTTTTTTTCCTAAGGTGGTAGGAATGAAACTCAGTGCGGGCTGGATGGGGTCCCCCCTGGGCACCGCAGACCTAAGCTTGTTTAACTCCTACCTCTTAAAGGGACCGAGAAAAAATGACCTTTTCTGCACTCCAATGTAAGTCAATGGGGCGATTTTTTGGCTATGTGCTAGAAATGAAATTCAGTGCGGATTGGATGACAGGCACCCTAGGCACCCAGGATCGGCTTTAGTTTCACGTGTATCTCTTAAGCCGGCAGAGAAAACCCACCTGATATGCGCTCCACACAATTGAATAGAGACGCCGTTGATTTTCTATGGGAATTGCAGAAATGACTTCTAAGCCTCAAAATAATGACTTTTTTTCCTAAGGTGGTAGGAATGAAACTCAGTGCGGGCTGGATGGGGTCCCCCCTGGGCACCGCAGACCTAAGCTTGTTTAACTCCTACCTCTTAAAGGGACCGAGAAAAAATGACCTTTTCTGCACTCCAATGTAAGTCAATGGGGCGATTTTTTGGCTATGTGCTAGAAATGAAATTCAGTGCGGATTGGATGACAGGCACCCTAGGCACCCAGGATCGGCTTTAGTTTCACGTGTATCTCTTAAGCCGGCAGAGAAAACCCACCTGATATGCGCTCCACACAATTGAATAGAGACGCCGTTGATTTTCTATGGGAATTGCAGAAATGACTTCTAAGCCTCAAAATAATGACTTTTTTTCCTAAGGTGGTAGGAATGAAACTCAGTGCGGGCTGGATGGGGTCCCCCCTGGGCACCGCAGACCTAAGCTTGTTTAACTCCTACCTCTTAAAGGGACCGAGAAAAAATGACCTTTTCTGCACTCCAATGTAAGTCAATGGGGCGATTTTTTGGCTATGTGCTAGAAATGAAATTCAGTGCGGATTGGATGACAGGCACCCTAGGCACCCAGGATCGGCTTTAGTTTCACGTGTATCTCTTAAGCCGGCAGAGAAAACCCACCTGATATGCGCTCCACACAATTGAATAGAGACGCCGTTGATTTTCTATGGGAATTGCAGAAATGACTTCTAAGCCTCAAAATAATGACTTTTTTTCCTAAGGTGGTAGGAATGAAACTCAGTGCGGGCTGGATGGGGTCCCCCCTGGGCACCGCAGACCTAAGCTTGTTTAACTCCTACCTCTTAAAGGGACCGAGAAAAAATGACCTTTTCTGCACTCCAATGTAAGTCAATGGGGCGATTTTTTGGCTATGTGCTAGAAATGAAATTCAGTGCGGATTGGATGACAGGCACCCTAGGCACCCAGGATCGGCTTTAGTTTCACGTGTATCTCTTAAGCCGGCAGAGAAAACCCACCTGATATGCGCTCCACACAATTGAATAGAGACGCCGTTGATTTTCTATGGGAATTGCAGAAATGACTTCTAAGCCTCAAAATAATGACTTTTTTTCCTAAGGTGGTAGGAATGAAACTCAGTGCGGGCTGGATGGGGTCCCCCCTGGGCACCGCAGACCTAAGCTTGTTTAACTCCTACCTCTTAAAGGGACCGAGAAAAAATGACCTTTTCTGCACTCCAATGTAAGTCAATGGGGCGATTTTTTGGCTATGTGCTAGAAATGAAATTCAGTGCGGATTGGATGACAGGCACCCTAGGCACCCAGGATCGGCTTTAGTTTCACGTGTATCTCTTAAGCCGGCAGAGAAAACCCACCTGATATGCGCTCCACACAATTGAATAGAGACGCCGTTGATTTTCTATGGGAATTGCAGAAATGACTTCTAAGCCTCAAAATAATGACTTTTTTTCCTAAGGTGGTAGGAATGAAACTCAGTGCGGGCTGGATGGGGTCCCCCCTGGGCACCGCAGACCTAAGCTTGTTTAACTCCTACCTCTTAAAGGGACCGAGAAAAAATGACCTTTTCTGCACTCCAATGTAAGTCAATGGGGCGATTTTTTGGCTATGTGCTAGAAATGAAATTCAGTGCGGATTGGATGACAGGCACCCTAGGCACCCAGGATCGGCTTTAGTTTCACGTGTATCTCTTAAGCCGGCAGAGAAAACCACCTGATATGCGCTCCACACAATTGAATAGAGACGCCGTTGATTTTCTATGGGAATTGCAGAAATGACTTCTAAGCCTCAAAATAATGACTTTTTTTCCTAAGGTGGTAGGAATGAAACTCAGTGCGGGCTGGATGGGGTCCCCCCTGGGCACCGCAGACCTAAGCTTGTTTAACTCCTACCTCTTAAAGGGACCGAGAAAAATGACCTTTTCTGCACTCCAATGTAAGTCAATGGGGCGATTTTTTGGCTATGTGCTAGAAATGAAATTCAGTGCGGATTGGATGACAGGCACCCTAGGCACCCAGGATCGGCTTTAGTTTCACGTGTATCTCTTAAGCCGGCAGAGAAAACCCACCTGATATGCGCTCCACACAATTGAATAGAGACGCCGTTGATTTTCTATGGGAATTGCAGAAATGACTTCTAAGCCTCAAAATAATGACTTTTTTTCCTAAGGTGGTAGGAATGAAACTCAGTGCGGGCTGGATGGGGTCCCCCCTGGGCACCGCAGACCTAAGCTTGTTTAACTCCTACCTCTTAAAGGGACCGAGAAAAAATGACCTTTTCTGCACTCCAATGTAAGTCAATGGGGCGATTTTTTGGCTATGTGCTAGAAATGAAATTCAGTGCGGATTGGATGACAGGCACCCTAGGCACCCAGGATCGGCTTTAGTTTCACGTGTATCTCTTAAGCCGGCAGAGAAAACCCACCTGATATGCGCTCCACACAATTGAATAGAGACGCCGTTGATTTTCTATGGGAATTGCAGAAATGACTTCTAAGCCTCAAAATAATGACTTTTTTTCCTAAGGTGGTAGGAATGAAACTCAGTGCGGGCTGGATGGGGTCCCCCCTGGGCACCGCAGACCTAAGCTTGTTTAACTCCTACCTCTTAAAGGGACCGAGAAAAAATGACCTTTTCTGCACTCCAATGTAAGTCAATGGGGCGATTTTTTGGCTATGTGCTAGAAATGAAATTCAGTGCGGATTGGATGACAGGCACCCTAGGCACCCAGGATCGGCTTTAGTTTCACGTGTATCTCTTAAGCCGGCAGAGAAAACCCACCTGATATGCGCTCCACACAATTGAATAGAGACGCCGTTGATTTTCTATGGGAATTGCAGAAATGACTTCTAAGCCTCAAAATAATGACTTTTTTTCCTAAGGTGGTAGGAATGAAACTCAGTGCGGGCTGGATGGGGTCCCCCCTGGGCACCGCAGACCTAAGCTTGTTTAACTCCTACCTCTTAAAGGGACCGAGAAAAAATGACCTTTTCTGCACTCCAATGTAAGTCAATGGGGCGATTTTTTGGCTATGTGCTAGAAATGAAATTCAGTGCGGATTGGATGACAGGCACCCTAGGCACCCAGGATCGGCTTTAGTTTCACGTGTATCTCTTAAGCCGGCAGAGAAAACCCACCTGATATGCGCTCCACACAATTGAATAGAGACGCCGTTGATTTTCTATGGGAATTGCAGAAATGACTTCTAAGCCTCAAAATAATGACTTTTTTTCCTAAGGTGGTAGGAATGAAACTCAGTGCGGGCTGGATGGGGTCCCCCCTGGGCACCGCAGACCTAAGCTTGTTTAACTCCTACCTCTTAAAGGGACCGAGAAAAAATGACCTTTTCTGCACTCCAATGTAAGTCAATGGGGCGATTTTTTGGCTATGTGCTAGAAATGAAATTCAGTGCGGATTGGATGACAGGCACCCTAGGCACCCAGGATCGGCTTTAGTTTCACGTGTATCTCTTAAGCCGGCAGAGAAAACCCACCTGATATGCGCTCCACACAATTGAATAGAGACGCCGTTGATTTTCTATGGGAATTGCAGAAATGACTTCTAAGCCTCAAAATAATGACTTTTTTTCCTAAGGTGGTAGGAATGAAACTCAGTGCGGGCTGGATGGGGTCCCCCCTGGGCACCGCAGACCTAAGCTTGTTTAACTCCTACCTCTTAAAGGGACCGAGAAAAAATGACCTTTTCTGCACTCCAATGTAAGTCAATGGGGCGATTTTTTGGCTATGTGCTAGAAATGAAATTCAGTGCGGATTGGATGACAGGCACCCTAGGCACCCAGGATCGGCTTTAGTTTCACGTGTATCTCTTAAGCCGGCAGAGAAAACCCACCTGATATGCGCTCCACACAATTGAATAGAGACGCCGTTGATTTTCTATGGGAATTGCAGAAATGACTTCTAAGCCTCAAAATAATGACTTTTTTTCCTAAGGTGGTAGGAATGAAACTCAGTGCGGGCTGGATGGGGTCCCCCCTGGGCACCGCAGACCTAAGCTTGTTTAACTCCTACCTCTTAAAGGGACCGAGAAAAAATGACCTTTTCTGCACTCCAATGTAAGTCAATGGGGCGATTTTTTGGCTATGTGCTAGAAATGAAATTCAGTGCGGATTGGATGACAGGCACCCTAGGCACCCAGGATCGGCTTTAGTTTCACGTGTATCTCTTAAGCCGGCAGAGAAAACCCACCTGATATGCGCTCCACACAATTGAATAGAGACGCCGTTGATTTTCTATGGGAATTGCAGAAATGACTTCTAAGCCTCAAAATAATGACTTTTTTTCCTAAGGTGGTAGGAATGAAACTCAGTGCGGGCTGGATGGGGTCCCCCCTGGGCACCGCAGACCTAAGCTTGTTTAACTCCTACCTCTTAAAGGGACCGAGAAAAAATGACCTTTTCTGCACTCCAATGTAAGTCAATGGGGCGATTTTTTGGCTATGTGCTAGAAATGAAATTCAGTGCGGATTGGATGACAGGCACCCTAGGCACCCAGGATCGGCTTTAGTTTCACGTGTATCTCTTAAGCCGGCAGAGAAAACCCACCTGATATGCGCTCCACACAATTGAATAGAGACGCCGTTGATTTTCTATGGGAATTGCAGAAATGACTTCTAAGCCTCAAAATAATGACTTTTTTTCCTAAGGTGGTAGGAATGAAACTCAGTGCGGGCTGGATGGGGTCCCCCCTGGGCACCGCAGACCTAAGCTTGTTTAACTCCTACCTCTTAAAGGGACCGAGAAAAAATGACCTTTTCTGCACTCCAATGTAAGTCAATGGGGCGATTTTTTGGCTATGTGCTAGAAATGAAATTCAGTGCGGATTGGATGACAGGCACCCTAGGCACCCAGGATCGGCTTTAGTTTCACGTGTATCTCTTAAGCCGGCAGAGAAAACCCACCTGATATGCGCTCCACACAATTGAATAGAGACGCCGTTGATTTTCTATGGGAATTGCAGAAATGACTTCTAAGCCTCAAAATAATGACTTTTTTTCCTAAGGTGGTAGGAATGAAACTCAGTGCGGGCTGGATGGGGTCCCCCCTGGGCACCGCAGACCTAAGCTTGTTTAACTCCTACCTCTTAAAGGGACCGAGAAAAAATGACCTTTTCTGCACTCCAATGTAAGTCAATGGGGCGATTTTTTGGCTATGTGCTAGAAATGAAATTCAGTGCGGATTGGATGACAGGCACCCTAGGCACCCAGGATCGGCTTTAGTTTCACGTGTATCTCTTAAGCCGGCAGAGAAAACCCACCTGATATGCGCTCCACACAATTGAATAGAGACGCCGTTGATTTTCTATGGGAATTGCAGAAATGACTTCTAAGCCTCAAAATAATGACTTTTTTTCCTAAGGTGGTAGGAATGAAACTCAGTGCGGGCTGGATGGGGTCCCCCCTGGGCACCGCAGACCTAAGCTTGTTTAACTCCTACCTCTTAAAGGGACCGAGAAAAAATGACCTTTTCTGCACTCCAATGTAAGTCAATGGGGCGATTTTTTGGCTATGTGCTAGAAATGAAATTCAGTGCGGATTGGATGACAGGCACCCTAGGCACCCAGGATCGGCTTTAGTTTCACGTGTATCTCTTAAGCCGGCAGAGAAAACCCACCTGATATGCGCTCCACACAATTGAATAGAGACGCCGTTGATTTTCTATGGGAATTGCAGAAATGACTTCTAAGCCTCAAAATAATGACTTTTTTTCCTAAGGTGGTAGGAATGAAACTCAGTGCGGGCTGGATGGGGTCCCCCCTGGGCACCGCAGACCTAAGCTTGTTTAACTCCTACCTCTTAAAGGGACCGAGAAAAAATGACCTTTTCTGCACTCCAATGTAAGTCAATGGGGCGATTTTTTGGCTATGTGCTAGAAATGAAATTCAGTGCGGATTGGATGACAGGCACCCTAGGCACCCAGGATCGGCTTTAGTTTCACGTGTATCTCTTAAGCCGGCAGAGAAAACCCACCTGATATGCGCTCCACACAATTGAATAGAGACGCCGTTGATTTTCTATGGGAATTGCAGAAATGACTTCTAAGCCTCAAAATAATGACTTTTTTTCCTAAGGTGGTAGGAATGAAACTCAGTGCGGGCTGGATGGGGTCCCCCCTGGGCACCGCAGACCTAAGCTTGTTTAACTCCTACCTCTTAAAGGGACCGAGAAAAAATGACCTTTTCTGCACTCCAATGTAAGTCAATGGGGCGATTTTTTGGCTATGTGCTAGAAATGAAATTCAGTGCGGATTGGATGACAGGCACCCTAGGCACCCAGGATCGGCTTTAGTTTCACGTGTATCTCTTAAGCCGGCAGAGAAAACCCACCTGATATGCGCTCCACACAATTGAATAGAGACGCCGTTGATTTTCTATGGGAATTGCAGAAATGACTTCTAAGCCTCAAAATAATGACTTTTTTTCCTAAGGTGGTAGGAATGAAACTCAGTGCGGGCTGGATGGGGTCCCCCCTGGGCACCGCAGACCTAAGCTTGTTTAACTCCTACCTCTTAAAGGGACCGAGAAAAAATGACCTTTTCTGCACTCCAATGTAAGTCAATGGGGCGATTTTTTGGCTATGTGCTAGAAATGAAATTCAGTGCGGATTGGATGACAGGCACCCTAGGCACCCAGGATCGGCTTTAGTTTCACGTGTATCTCTTAAGCCGGCAGAGAAAACCCACCTGATATGCGCTCCACACAATTGAATAGAGACGCCGTTGATTTTCTATGGGAATTGCAGAAATGACTTCTAAGCCTCAAAATAATGACTTTTTTTCCTAAGGTGGTAGGAATGAAACTCAGTGCGGGCTGGATGGGGTCCCCCCTGGGCACCGCAGACCTAAGCTTGTTTAACTCCTACCTCTTAAAGGGACCGAGAAAAAATGACCTTTTCTGCACTCCAATGTAAGTCAATGGGGCGATTTTTTGGCTATGTGCTAGAAATGAAATTCAGTGCGGATTGGATGACAGGCACCCTAGGCACCCAGGATCGGCTTTAGTTTCACGTGTATCTCTTAAGCCGGCAGAGAAAACCCACCTGATATGCGCTCCACACAATTGAATAGAGACGCCGTTGATTTTCTATGGGAATTGCAGAAATGACTTCTAAGCCTCAAAATAATGACTTTTTTTCCTAAGGTGGTAGGAATGAAACTCAGTGCGGGCTGGATGGGGTCCCCCCTGGGCACCGCAGACCTAAGCTTGTTTAACTCCTACCTCTTAAAGGGACCGAGAAAAAATGACCTTTTCTGCACTCCAATGTAAGTCAATGGGGCGATTTTTTGGCTATGTGCTAGAAATGAAATTCAGTGCGGATTGGATGACAGGCACCCTAGGCACCCAGGATCGGCTTTAGTTTCACGTGTATCTCTTAAGCCGGCAGAGAAAACCCACCTGATATGCGCTCCACACAATTGAATAGAGACGCCGTTGATTTTCTATGGGAATTGCAGAAATGACTTCTAAGCCTCAAAATAATGACTTTTTTTCCTAAGGTGGTAGGAATGAAACTCAGTGCGGGCTGGATGGGGTCCCCCCTGGGCACCGCAGACCTAAGCTTGTTTAACTCCTACCTCTTAAAGGGACCGAGAAAAAATGACCTTTTCTGCACTCCAATGTAAGTCAATGGGGCGATTTTTTGGCTATGTGCTAGAAATGAAATTCAGTGCGGATTGGATGACAGGCACCCTAGGCACCCAGGATCGGCTTTAGTTTCACGTGTATCTCTTAAGCCGGCAGAGAAAACCCACCTGATATGCGCTCCACACAATTGAATAGAGACGCCGTTGATTTTCTATGGGAATTGCAGAAATGACTTCTAAGCCTCAAAATAATGACTTTTTTTCCTAAGGTGGTAGGAATGAAACTCAGTGCGGGCTGGATGGGGTCCCCCCTGGGCACCGCAGACCTAAGCTTGTTTAACTCCTACCTCTTAAAGGGACCGAGAAAAAATGACCTTTTCTGCACTCCAATGTAAGTCAATGGGGCGATTTTTTGGCTATGTGCTAGAAATGAAATTCAGTGCGGATTGGATGACAGGCACCCTAGGCACCCAGGATCGGCTTTAGTTTCACGTGTATCTCTTAAGCCGGCAGAGAAAACCCACCTGATATGCGCTCCACACAATTGAATAGAGACGCCGTTGATTTTCTATGGGAATTGCAGAAATGACTTCTAAGCCTCAAAATAATGACTTTTTTTCCTAAGGTGGTAGGAATGAAACTCAGTGCGGGCTGGATGGGGTCCCCCCTGGGCACCGCAGACCTAAGCTTGTTTAACTCCTACCTCTTAAAGGGACCGAGAAAAAATGACCTTTTCTGCACTCCAATGTAAGTCAATGGGGCGATTTTTTGGCTATGTGCTAGAAATGAAATTCAGTGCGGATTGGATGACAGGCACCCTAGGCACCCAGGATCGGCTTTAGTTTCACGTGTATCTCTTAAGCCGGCAGAGAAAACCCACCTGATATGCGCTCCACACAATTGAATAGAGACGCCGTTGATTTTCTATGGGAATTGCAGAAATGACTTCTAAGCCTCAAAATAATGACTTTTTTTCCTAAGGTGGTAGGAATGAAACTCAGTGCGGGCTGGATGGGGTCCCCCCTGGGCACCGCAGACCTAAGCTTGTTTAACTCCTACCTCTTAAAGGGACCGAGAAAAAATGACCTTTTCTGCACTCCAATGTAAGTCAATGGGGCGATTTTTTGGCTATGTGCTAGAAATGAAATTCAGTGCGGATTGGATGACAGGCACCCTAGGCACCCAGGATCGGCTTTAGTTTCACGTGTATCTCTTAAGCCGGCAGAGAAAACCCACCTGATATGCGCTCCACACAATTGAATAGAGACGCCGTTGATTTTCTATGGGAATTGCAGAAATGACTTCTAAGCCTCAAAATAATGACTTTTTTTCCTAAGGTGGTAGGAATGAAACTCAGTGCGGGCTGGATGGGGTCCCCCCTGGGCACCGCAGACCTAAGCTTGTTTAACTCCTACCTCTTAAAGGGACCGAGAAAAAATGACCTTTTCTGCACTCCAATGTAAGTCAATGGGGCGATTTTTTGGCTATGTGCTAGAAATGAAATTCAGTGCGGATTGGATGACAGGCACCCTAGGCACCCAGGATCGGCTTTAGTTTCACGTGTATCTCTTAAGCCGGCAGAGAAAACCCACCTGATATGCGCTCCACACAATTGAATAGAGACGCCGTTGATTTTCTATGGGAATTGCAGAAATGACTTCTAAGCCTCAAAATAATGACTTTTTTTCCTAAGGTGGTAGGAATGAAACTCAGTGCGGGCTGGATGGGGTCCCCCCTGGGCACCGCAGACCTAAGCTTGTTTAACTCCTACCTCTTAAAGGGACCGAGAAAAAATGACCTTTTCTGCACTCCAATGTAAGTCAATGGGGCGATTTTTTGGCTATGTGCTAGAAATGAAATTCAGTGCGGATTGGATGACAGGCACCCTAGGCACCCAGGATCGGCTTTAGTTTCACGTGTATCTCTTAAGCCGGCAGAGAAAACCCACCTGATATGCGCTCCACACAATTGAATAGAGACGCCGTTGATTTTCTATGGGAATTGCAGAAATGACTTCTAAGCCTCAAAATAATGACTTTTTTTCCTAAGGTGGTAGGAATGAAACTCAGTGCGGGCTGGATGGGGTCCCCCCTGGGCACCGCAGACCTAAGCTTGTTTAACTCCTACCTCTTAAAGGGACCGAGAAAAAATGACCTTTTCTGCACTCCAATGTAAGTCAATGGGGCGATTTTTTGGCTATGTGCTAGAAATGAAATTCAGTGCGGATTGGATGACAGGCACCCTAGGCACCCAGGATCGGCTTTAGTTTCACGTGTATCTCTTAAGCCGGCAGAGAAAACCCACCTGATATGCGCTCCACACAATTGAATAGAGACGCCGTTGATTTTCTATGGGAATTGCAGAAATGACTTCTAAGCCTCAAAATAATGACTTTTTTTCCTAAGGTGGTAGGAATGAAACTCAGTGCGGGCTGGATGGGGTCCCCCCTGGGCACCGCAGACCTAAGCTTGTTTAACTCCTACCTCTTAAAGGGACCGAGAAAAAATGACCTTTTCTGCACTCCAATGTAAGTCAATGGGGCGATTTTTTGGCTATGTGCTAGAAATGAAATTCAGTGCGGATTGGATGACAGGCACCCTAGGCACCCAGGATCGGCTTTAGTTTCACGTGTATCTCTTAAGCCGGCAGAGAAAACCCACCTGATATGCGCTCCACACAATTGAATAGAGACGCCGTTGATTTTCTATGGGAATTGCAGAAATGACTTCTAAGCCTCAAAATAATGACTTTTTTTCCTAAGGTGGTAGGAATGAAACTCAGTGCGGGCTGGATGGGGTCCCCCCTGGGCACCGCAGACCTAAGCTTGTTTAACTCCTACCTCTTAAAGGGACCGAGAAAAAATGACCTTTTCTGCACTCCAATGTAAGTCAATGGGGCGATTTTTTGGCTATGTGCTAGAAATGAAATTCAGTGCGGATTGGATGACAGGCACCCTAGGCACCCAGGATCGGCTTTAGTTTCACGTGTATCTCTTAAGCCGGCAGAGAAAACCCACCTGATATGCGCTCCACACAATTGAATAGAGACGCCGTTGATTTTCTATGGGAATTGCAGAAATGACTTCTAAGCCTCAAAATAATGACTTTTTTTCCTAAGGTGGTAGGAATGAAACTCAGTGCGGGCTGGATGGGGTCCCCCCTGGGCACCGCAGACCTAAGCTTGTTTAACTCCTACCTCTTAAAGGGACCGAGAAAAAATGACCTTTTCTGCACTCCAATGTAAGTCAATGGGGCGATTTTTTGGCTATGTGCTAGAAATGAAATTCAGTGCGGATTGGATGACAGGCACCCTAGGCACCCAGGATCGGCTTTAGTTTCACGTGTATCTCTTAAGCCGGCAGAGAAAACCCACCTGATATGCGCTCCACACAATTGAATAGAGACGCCGTTGATTTTCTATGGGAATTGCAGAAATGACTTCTAAGCCTCAAAATAATGACTTTTTTTCCTAAGGTGGTAGGAATGAAACTCAGTGCGGGCTGGATGGGGTCCCCCCTGGGCACCGCAGACCTAAGCTTGTTTAACTCCTACCTCTTAAAGGGACCGAGAAAAAATGACCTTTTCTGCACTCCAATGTAAGTCAATGGGGCGATTTTTTGGCTATGTGCTAGAAATGAAATTCAGTGCGGATTGGATGACAGGCACCCTAGGCACCCAGGATCGGCTTTAGTTTCACGTGTATCTCTTAAGCCGGCAGAGAAAACCCACCTGATATGCGCTCCACACAATTGAATAGAGACGCCGTTGATTTTCTATGGGAATTGCAGAAATGACTTCTAAGCCTCAAAATAATGACTTTTTTTCCTAAGGTGGTAGGAATGAAACTCAGTGCGGGCTGGATGGGGTCCCCCCTGGGCACCGCAGACCTAAGCTTGTTTAACTCCTACCTCTTAAAGGGACCGAGAAAAAATGACCTTTTCTGCACTCCAATGTAAGTCAATGGGGCGATTTTTTGGCTATGTGCTAGAAATGAAATTCAGTGCGGATTGGATGACAGGCACCCTAGGCACCCAGGATCGGCTTTAGTTTCACGTGTATCTCTTAAGCCGGCAGAGAAAACCCACCTGATATGCGCTCCACACAATTGAATAGAGACGCCGTTGATTTTCTATGGGAATTGCAGAAATGACTTCTAAGCCTCAAAATAATGACTTTTTTTCCTAAGGTGGTAGGAATGAAACTCAGTGCGGGCTGGATGGGGTCCCCCCTGGGCACCGCAGACCTAAGCTTGTTTAACTCCTACCTCTTAAAGGGACCGAGAAAAAATGACCTTTTCTGCACTCCAATGTAAGTCAATGGGGCGATTTTTTGGCTATGTGCTAGAAATGAAATTCAGTGCGGATTGGATGACAGGCACCCTAGGCACCCAGGATCGGCTTTAGTTTCACGTGTATCTCTTAAGCCGGCAGAGAAAACCCACCTGATATGCGCTCCACACAATTGAATAGAGACGCCGTTGATTTTCTATGGGAATTGCAGAAATGACTTCTAAGCCTCAAAATAATGACTTTTTTTCCTAAGGTGGTAGGAATGAAACTCAGTGCGGGCTGGATGGGGTCCCCCCTGGGCACCGCAGACCTAAGCTTGTTTAACTCCTACCTCTTAAAGGGACCGAGAAAAAATGACCTTTTCTGCACTCCAATGTAAGTCAATGGGGCGATTTTTTGGCTATGTGCTAGAAATGAAATTCAGTGCGGATTGGATGACAGGCACCCTAGGCACCCAGGATCGGCTTTAGTTTCACGTGTATCTCTTAAGCCGGCAGAGAAAACCCACCTGATATGCGCTCCACACAATTGAATAGAGACGCCGTTGATTTTCTATGGGAATTGCAGAAATGACTTCTAAGCCTCAAAATAATGACTTTTTTTCCTAAGGTGGTAGGAATGAAACTCAGTGCGGGCTGGATGGGGTCCCCCCTGGGCACCGCAGACCTAAGCTTGTTTAACTCCTACCTCTTAAAGGGACCGAGAAAAAATGACCTTTTCTGCACTCCAATGTAAGTCAATGGGGCGATTTTTTGGCTATGTGCTAGAAATGAAATTCAGTGCGGATTGGATGACAGGCACCCTAGGCACCCAGGATCGGCTTTAGTTTCACGTGTATCTCTTAAGCCGGCAGAGAAAACCCACCTGATATGCGCTCCACACAATTGAATAGAGACGCCGTTGATTTTCTATGGGAATTGCAGAAATGACTTCTAAGCCTCAAAATAATGACTTTTTTTCCTAAGGTGGTAGGAATGAAACTCAGTGCGGGCTGGATGGGGTCCCCCCTGGGCACCGCAGACCTAAGCTTGTTTAACTCCTACCTCTTAAAGGGACCGAGAAAAAATGACCTTTTCTGCACTCCAATGTAAGTCAATGGGGCGATTTTTTGGCTATGTGCTAGAAATGAAATTGAGTGCGGATTGGATGACAGGCACCCTAGGCACCCAGGATCGGCTTTAGTTTCACGTGTATCTCTTAAGCCGGCAGAGAAAACCCACCTGATATGCGCTCCACACAATTGAATTAGAGACGCCGTTGATTTTCTATGGGAATTGCAGAAATGACTTCTAAGCCTCAAAAAAAAAAATAAAAAAAAAAAAAAAAAAAAAAAAAAAAAAAAAAAAAAAAAAAAAAAAAAAAAAAAAAAAAAAAAAAAAAAAAAAAAAAAAAAAAAAAAAAAAAAAAAAAAAAAAAAAAAAAAAAAAAAAAAAAAAAAAAAAAAAAAAAAAAAAAAAAAAAAAAAAAAAAAAAAAAAAAAAAAAAAAAAAAAAAAAAAAAAAAAAAAAAAAAAAAAAAAAAAAAAAAAAAAAAAAAAAAAAAAAAAAAAAAAAAAAAAAAAAAAAAAAAAAAAAAAAAAAAAAAAAAAAAAAAAAAAAAAAAAAAAAAAAAAAAAAAAAAAAAAAAAAAAAAAAAAAAAAAAAAAAAAAAAAAAAAAAAAAAAAAAAAAAAAAAAAAAAAAAAAAAAAAAAAAAAAAAAAAAAAAAAAAAAAAAAAAAAAAAAAAAAAAAAAAAAAAAAAAAAAAAAAAAAAAAAAAAAAAAAAAAAAAAAAAAAAAAAAAAAAAAAAAAAAAAAAAAAAAAAAAAAAAAAAAAAAAAAAAAAAAAAAAAAAAAAAAAAAAAAAAAAAAAAAAAAAAAAAAAAAAAAAAAAAAAAAAAAAAAAAAAAAAAAAAAAAAAAAAAAAAAAAAAAAAAAAAAAAAAAAAAAAAAAAAAAAAAAAAAAAAAAAAAAAAAAAAAAAAAAAAAAAAAAAAAAAAAAAAAAAAAAAAAAAAAAAAAAAAAAAAAAAAAAAAAAAAAAAAAAAAAAAAAAAAAAAAAAAAAAAAAAAAAAAAAAAAAAAAAAAAAAAAAAAAAAAAAAAAAAAAAAAAAAAAAAAAAAAAAAAAAAAAAAAAAAAAAAAAAAAAAAAAAAAAAAAAAAAAAAAAAAAAAAAAAAAAAAAAAAAAAAAAAAAAAAAAAAAAAAAAAAAAAAAAAAAAAAAAAAAAAAAAAAAAAAAAAAAAAAAAAAAAAAAAAAAAAAAAAAAAAAAAAAAAAAAAAAAAAAAAAAAAAAAAAAAAAAAAAAAAAAAAAAAAAAAAAAAAAAAAAAAAAAAAAAAAAAAAAAAAAAAAAAAAAAAAAAAAAAAAAAAAAAAAAAAAAAAAAAAAAAAAAAAAAAAAAAAAAAAAAAAAAAAAAAAAAAAAAAAAAAAAAAAAAAAAAAAAAAAAAAAAAAAAAAAAAAAAAAAAAAAAAAAAAAAAAAAAAAAAAAAAAAAAAAAAAAAAAAAAAAAAAAAAAAAAAAAAAAAAAAAAAAAAAAAAAAAAAAAAAAAAAAAAAAAAAAAAAAAAAAAAAAAAAAAAAAAAAAAAAAAAAAAAAAAAAAAAAAAAAAAAAAAAAAAAAAAAAAAAAAAAAAAAAAAAAAAAAAAAAAAAAAAAAAAAAAAAAAAAAAAAAAAAAAAAAAAAAAAAAAAAAAAAAAAAAAAAAAAAAAAAAAAAAAAAAAAAAAAAAAAAAAAAAAAAAAAAAAAAAAAAAAAAAAAAAAAAAAAAAAAAAAAAAAAAAAAAAAAAAAAAAAAAAAAAAAAAAAAAAAAAAAAAAAAAAAAAAAAAAAAAAAAAAAAAAAAAAAAAAAAAAAAAAAAAAAAAAAAAAAAAAAAAAAAAAAAAAAAAAAAAAAAAAAAAAAAAAAAAAAAAAAAAAAAAAAAAAAAAAAAAAAAAAAAAAAAAAAAAAAAAAAAAAAAAAAAAAAAAAAAAAAAAAAAAAAAAAAAAAAAAAAAAAAAAAAAAAAAAAAAAAAAAAAAAAAAAAAAAAAAAAAAAAAAAAAAAAAAAAAAAAAAAAAAAAAAAAAAAAAAAAAAAAAAAAAAAAAAAAAAAAAAAAAAAAAAAAAAAAAAAAAAAAAAAAAAAAAAAAAAAAAAAAAAAAAAAAAAAAAAAAAAAAAAAAAAAAAAAAAAAAAAAAAAAAAAAAAAAAAAAAAAAAAAAAAAAAAAAAAAAAAAAAAAAAAAAAAAAAAAAAAAAAAAAAAAAAAAAAAAAAAAAAAAAAAAAAAAAAAAAAAAAAAAAAAAAAAAAAAAAAAAAAAAAAAAAAAAAAAAAAAAAAAAAAAAAAAAAAAAAAAAAAAAAAAAAAAAAAAAAAAAAAAAAAAAAAAAAAAAAAAAAAAAAAAAAAAAAAAAAAAAAAAAAAAAAAAAAAAAAAAAAAAAAAAAAAAAAAAAAAAAAAAAAAAAAAAAAAAAAAAAAAAAAAAAAAAAAAAAAAAAAAAAAAAAAAAAAAAAAAAAAAAAAAAAAAAAAAAAAAAAAAAAAAAAAAAAAAAAAAAAAAAAAAAAAAAAAAAAAAAAAAAAAAAAAAAAAAAAAAAAAAAAAAAAAAAAAAAAAAAAAAAAAAAAAAAAAAAAAAAAAAAAAAAAAAAAAAAAAAAAAAAAAAAAAAAAAAAAAAAAAAAAAAAAAAAAAAAAAAAAAAAAAAAAAAAAAAAAAAAAAAAAAAAAAAAAAAAAAAAAAAAAAAAAAAAAAAAAAAAAAAAAAAAAAAAAAAAAAAAAAAAAAAAAAAAAAAAAAAAAAAAAAAAAAAAAAAAAAAAAAAAAAAAAAAAAAAAAAAAAAAAAAAAAAAAAAAAAAAAAAAAAAAAAAAAAAAAAAAAAAAAAAAAAAAAAAAAAAAAAAAAAAAAAAAAAAAAAAAAAAAAAAAAAAAAAAAAAAAAAAAAAAAAAAAAAAAAAAAAAAAAAAAAAAAAAAAAAAAAAAAAAAAAAAAAAAAAAAAAAAAAAAAAAAAAAAAAAAAAAAAAAAAAAAAAAAAAAAAAAAAAAAAAAAAAAAAAAAAAAAAAAAAAAAAAAAAAAAAAAAAAAAAAAAAAAAAAAAAAAAAAAAAAAAAAAAAAAAAAAAAAAAAAAAAAAAAAAAAAAAAAAAAAAAAAAAAAAAAAAAAAAAAAAAAAAAAAAAAAAAAAAAAAAAAAAAAAAAAAAAAAAAAAAAAAAAAAAAAAAAAAAAAAAAAAAAAAAAAAAAAAAAAAAAAAAAAAAAAAAAAAAAAAAAAAAAAAAAAAAAAAAAAAAAAAAAAAAAAAAAAAAAAAAAAAAAAAAAAAAAAAAAAAAAAAAAAAAAAAAAAAAAAAAAAAAAAAAAAAAAAAAAAAAAAAAAAAAAAAAAAAAAAAAAAAAAAAAAAAAAAAAAAAAAAAAAAAAAAAAAAAAAAAAAAAAAAAAAAAAAAAAAAAAAAAAAAAAAAAAAAAAAAAAAAAAAAAAAAAAAAAAAAAAAAAAAAAAAAAAAAAAAAAAAAAAAAAAAAAAAAAAAAAAAAAAAAAAAAAAAAAAAAAAAAAAAAAAAAAAAAAAAAAAAAAAAAAAAAAAAAAAAAAAAAAAAAAAAAAAAAAAAAAAAAAAAAAAAAAAAAAAAAAAAAAAAAAAAAAAAAAAAAAAAAAAAAAAAAAAAAAAAAAAAAAAAAAAAAAAAAAAAAAAAAAAAAAAAAAAAAAAAAAAAAAAAAAAAAAAAAAAAAAAAAAAAAAAAAAAAAAAAAAAAAAAAAAAAAAAAAAAAAAAAAAAAAAAAAAAAAAAAAAAAAAAAAAAAAAAAAAAAAAAAAAAAAAAAAAAAAAAAAAAAAAAAAAAAAAAAAAAAAAAAAAAAAAAAAAAAAAAAAAAAAAAAAAAAAAAAAAAAAAAAAAAAAAAAAAAAAAAAAAAAAAAAAAAAAAAAAAAAAAAAAAAAAAAAAAAAAAAAAAAAAAAAAAAAAAAAAAAAAAAAAAAAAAAAAAAAAAAAAAAAAAAAAAAAAAAAAAAAAAAAAAAAAAAAAAAAAAAAAAAAAAAAAAAAAAAAAAAAAAAAAAAAAAAAAAAAAAAAAAAAAAAAAAAAAAAAAAAAAAAAAAAAAAAAAAAAAAAAAAAAAAAAAAAAAAAAAAAAAAAAAAAAAAAAAAAAAAAAAAAAAAAAAAAAAAAAAAAAAAAAAAAAAAAAAAAAAAAAAAAAAAAAAAAAAAAAAAAAAAAAAAAAAAAAAAAAAAAAAAAAAAAAAAAAAAAAAAAAAAAAAAAAAAAAAAAAAAAAAAAAAAAAAAAAAAAAAAAAAAAAAAAAAAAAAAAAAAAAAAAAAAAAAAAAAAAAAAAAAAAAAAAAAAAAAAAAAAAAAAAAAAAAAAAAAAAAAAAAAAAAAAAAAAAAAAAAAAAAAAAAAAAAAAAAAAAAAAAAAAAAAAAAAAAAAAAAAAAAAAAAAAAAAAAAAAAAAAAAAAAAAAAAAAAAAAAAAAAAAAAAAAAAAAAAAAAAAAAAAAAAAAAAAAAAAAAAAAAAAAAAAAAAAAAAAAAAAAAAAAAAAAAAAAAAAAAAAAAAAAAAAAAAAAAAAAAAAAAAAAAAAAAAAAAAAAAAAAAAAAAAAAAAAAAAAAAAAAAAAAAAAAAAAAAAAAAAAAAAAAAAAAAAAAAAAAAAAAAAAAAAAAAAAAAAAAAAAAAAAAAAAAAAAAAAAAAAAAAAAAAAAAAAAAAAAAAAAAAAAAAAAAAAAAAAAAAAAAAAAAAAAAAAAAAAAAAAAAAAAAAAAAAAAAAAAAAAAAAAAAAAAAAAAAAAAAAAAAAAAAAAAAAAAAAAAAAAAAAAAAAAAAAAAAAAAAAAAAAAAAAAAAAAAAAAAAAAAAAAAAAAAAAAAAAAAAAAAAAAAAAAAAAAAAAAAAAAAAAAAAAAAAAAAAAAAAAAAAAAAAAAAAAAAAAAAAAAAAAAAAAAAAAAAAAAAAAAAAAAAAAAAAAAAAAAAAAAAAAAAAAAAAAAAAAAAAAAAAAAAAAAAAAAAAAAAAAAAAAAAAAAAAAAAAAAAAAAAAAAAAAAAAAAAAAAAAAAAAAAAAAAAAAAAAAAAAAAAAAAAAAAAAAAAAAAAAAAAAAAAAAAAAAAAAAAAAAAAAAAAAAAAAAAAAAAAAAAAAAAAAAAAAAAAAAAAAAAAAAAAAAAAAAAAAAAAAAAAAAAAAAAAAAAAAAAAAAAAAAAAAAAAAAAAAAAAAAAAAAAAAAAAAAAAAAAAAAAAAAAAAAAAAAAAAAAAAAAAAAAAAAAAAAAAAAAAAAAAAAAAAAAAAAAAAAAAAAAAAAAAAAAAAAAAAAAAAAAAAAAAAAAAAAAAAAAAAAAAAAAAAAAAAAAAAAAAAAAAAAAAAAAAAAAAAAAAAAAAAAAAAAAAAAAAAAAAAAAAAAAAAAAAAAAAAAAAAAAAAAAAAAAAAAAAAAAAAAAAAAAAAAAAAAAAAAAAAAAAAAAAAAAAAAAAAAAAAAAAAAAAAAAAAAAAAAAAAAAAAAAAAAAAAAAAAAAAAAAAAAAAAAAAAAAAAAAAAAAAAAAAAAAAAAAAAAAAAAAAAAAAAAAAAAAAAAAAAAAAAAAAAAAAAAAAAAAAAAAAAAAAAAAAAAAAAAAAAAAAAAAAAAAAAAAAAAAAAAAAAAAAAAAAAAAAAAAAAAAAAAAAAAAAAAAAAAAAAAAAAAAAAAAAAAAAAAAAAAAAAAAAAAAAAAAAAAAAAAAAAAAAAAAAAAAAAAAAAAAAAAAAAAAAAAAAAAAAAAAAAAAAAAAAAAAAAAAAAAAAAAAAAAAAAAAAAAAAAAAAAAAAAAAAAAAAAAAAAAAAAAAAAAAAAAAAAAAAAAAAAAAAAAAAAAAAAAAAAAAAAAAAAAAAAAAAAAAAAAAAAAAAAAAAAAAAAAAAAAAAAAAAAAAAAAAAAAAAAAAAAAAAAAAAAAAAAAAAAAAAAAAAAAAAAAAAAAAAAAAAAAAAAAAAAAAAAAAAAAAAAAAAAAAAAAAAAAAAAAAAAAAAAAAAAAAAAAAAAAAAAAAAAAAAAAAAAAAAAAAAAAAAAAAAAAAAAAAAAAAAAAAAAAAAAAAAAAAAAAAAAAAAAAAAAAAAAAAAAAAAAAAAAAAAAAAAAAAAAAAAAAAAAAAAAAAAAAAAAAAAAAAAAAAAAAAAAAAAAAAAAAAAAAAAAAAAAAAAAAAAAAAAAAAAAAAAAAAAAAAAAAAAAAAAAAAAAAAAAAAAAAAAAAAAAAAAAAAAAAAAAAAAAAAAAAAAAAAAAAAAAAAAAAAAAAAAAAAAAAAAAAAAAAAAAAAAAAAAAAAAAAAAAAAAAAAAAAAAAAAAAAAAAAAAAAAAAAAAAAAAAAAAAAAAAAAAAAAAAAAAAAAAAAAAAAAAAAAAAAAAAAAAAAAAAAAAAAAAAAAAAAAAAAAAAAAAAAAAAAAAAAAAAAAAAAAAAAAAAAAAAAAAAAAAAAAAAAAAAAAAAAAAAAAAAAAAAAAAAAAAAAAAAAAAAAAAAAAAAAAAAAAAAAAAAAAAAAAAAAAAAAAAAAAAAAAAAAAAAAAAAAAAAAAAAAAAAAAAAAAAAAAAAAAAAAAAAAAAAAAAAAAAAAAAAAAAAAAAAAAAAAAAAAAAAAAAAAAAAAAAAAAAAAAAAAAAAAAAAAAAAAAAAAAAAAAAAAAAAAAAAAAAAAAAAAAAAAAAAAAAAAAAAAAAAAAAAAAAAAAAAAAAAAAAAAAAAAAAAAAAAAAAAAAAAAAAAAAAAAAAAAAAAAAAAAAAAAAAAAAAAAAAAAAAAAAAAAAAAAAAAAAAAAAAAAAAAAAAAAAAAAAAAAAAAAAAAAAAAAAAAAAAAAAAAAAAAAAAAAAAAAAAAAAAAAAAAAAAAAAAAAAAAAAAAAAAAAAAAAAAAAAAAAAAAAAAAAAAAAAAAAAAAAAAAAAAAAAAAAAAAAAAAAAAAAAAAAAAAAAAAAAAAAAAAAAAAAAAAAAAAAAAAAAAAAAAAAAAAAAAAAAAAAAAAAAAAAAAAAAAAAAAAAAAAAAAAAAAAAAAAAAAAAAAAAAAAAAAAAAAAAAAAAAAAAAAAAAAAAAAAAAAAAAAAAAAAAAAAAAAAAAAAAAAAAAAAAAAAAAAAAAAAAAAAAAAAAAAAAAAAAAAAAAAAAAAAAAAAAAAAAAAAAAAAAAAAAAAAAAAAAAAAAAAAAAAAAAAAAAAAAAAAAAAAAAAAAAAAAAAAAAAAAAAAAAAAAAAAAAAAAAAAAAAAAAAAAAAAAAAAAAAAAAAAAAAAAAAAAAAAAAAAAAAAAAAAAAAAAAAAAAAAAAAAAAAAAAAAAAAAAAAAAAAAAAAAAAAAAAAAAAAAAAAAAAAAAAAAAAAAAAAAAAAAAAAAAAAAAAAAAAAAAAAAAAAAAAAAAAAAAAAAAAAAAAAAAAAAAAAAAAAAAAAAAAAAAAAAAAAAAAAAAAAAAAAAAAAAAAAAAAAAAAAAAAAAAAAAAAAAAAAAAAAAAAAAAAAAAAAAAAAAAAAAAAAAAAAAAAAAAAAAAAAAAAAAAAAAAAAAAAAAAAAAAAAAAAAAAAAAAAAAAAAAAAAAAAAAAAAAAAAAAAAAAAAAAAAAAAAAAAAAAAAAAAAAAAAAAAAAAAAAAAAAAAAAAAAAAAAAAAAAAAAAAAAAAAAAAAAAAAAAAAAAAAAAAAAAAAAAAAAAAAAAAAAAAAAAAAAAAAAAAAAAAAAAAAAAAAAAAAAAAAAAAAAAAAAAAAAAAAAAAAAAAAAAAAAAAAAAAAAAAAAAAAAAAAAAAAAAAAAAAAAAAAAAAAAAAAAAAAAAAAAAAAAAAAAAAAAAAAAAAAAAAAAAAAAAAAAAAAAAAAAAAAAAAAAAAAAAAAAAAAAAAAAAAAAAAAAAAAAAAAAAAAAAAAAAAAAAAAAAAAAAAAAAAAAAAAAAAAAAAAAAAAAAAAAAAAAAAAAAAAAAAAAAAAAAAAAAAAAAAAAAAAAAAAAAAAAAAAAAAAAAAAAAAAAAAAAAAAAAAAAAAAAAAAAAAAAAAAAAAAAAAAAAAAAAAAAAAAAAAAAAAAAAAAAAAAAAAAAAAAAAAAAAAAAAAAAAAAAAAAAAAAAAAAAAAAAAAAAAAAAAAAAAAAAAAAAAAAAAAAAAAAAAAAAAAAAAAAAAAAAAAAAAAAAAAAAAAAAAAAAAAAAAAAAAAAAAAAAAAAAAAAAAAAAAAAAAAAAAAAAAAAAAAAAAAAAAAAAAAAAAAAAAAAAAAAAAAAAAAAAAAAAAAAAAAAAAAAAAAAAAAAAAAAAAAAAAAAAAAAAAAAAAAAAAAAAAAAAAAAAAAAAAAAAAAAAAAAAAAAAAAAAAAAAAAAAAAAAAAAAAAAAAAAAAAAAAAAAAAAAAAAAAAAAAAAAAAAAAAAAAAAAAAAAAAAAAAAAAAAAAAAAAAAAAAAAAAAAAAAAAAAAAAAAAAAAAAAAAAAAAAAAAAAAAAAAAAAAAAAAAAAAAAAAAAAAAAAAAAAAAAAAAAAAAAAAAAAAAAAAAAAAAAAAAAAAAAAAAAAAAAAAAAAAAAAAAAAAAAAAAAAAAAAAAAAAAAAAAAAAAAAAAAAAAAAAAAAAAAAAAAAAAAAAAAAAAAAAAAAAAAAAAAAAAAAAAAAAAAAAAAAAAAAAAAAAAAAAAAAAAAAAAAAAAAAAAAAAAAAAAAAAAAAAAAAAAAAAAAAAAAAAAAAAAAAAAAAAAAAAAAAAAAAAAAAAAAAAAAAAAAAAAAAAAAAAAAAAAAAAAAAAAAAAAAAAAAAAAAAAAAAAAAAAAAAAAAAAAAAAAAAAAAAAAAAAAAAAAAAAAAAAAAAAAAAAAAAAAAAAAAAAAAAAAAAAAAAAAAAAAAAAAAAAAAAAAAAAAAAAAAAAAAAAAAAAAAAAAAAAAAAAAAAAAAAAAAAAAAAAAAAAAAAAAAAAAAAAAAAAAAAAAAAAAAAAAAAAAAAAAAAAAAAAAAAAAAAAAAAAAAAAAAAAAAAAAAAAAAAAAAAAAAAAAAAAAAAAAAAAAAAAAAAAAAAAAAAAAAAAAAAAAAAAAAAAAAAAAAAAAAAAAAAAAAAAAAAAAAAAAAAAAAAAAAAAAAAAAAAAAAAAAAAAAAAAAAAAAAAAAAAAAAAAAAAAAAAAAAAAAAAAAAAAAAAAAAAAAAAAAAAAAAAAAAAAAAAAAAAAAAAAAAAAAAAAAAAAAAAAAAAAAAAAAAAAAAAAAAAAAAAAAAAAAAAAAAAAAAAAAAAAAAAAAAAAAAAAAAAAAAAAAAAAAAAAAAAAAAAAAAAAAAAAAAAAAAAAAAAAAAAAAAAAAAAAAAAAAAAAAAAAAAAAAAAAAAAAAAAAAAAAAAAAAAAAAAAAAAAAAAAAAAAAAAAAAAAAAAAAAAAAAAAAAAAAAAAAAAAAAAAAAAAAAAAAAAAAAAAAAAAAAAAAAAAAAAAAAAAAAAAAAAAAAAAAAAAAAAAAAAAAAAAAAAAAAAAAAAAAAAAAAAAAAAAAAAAAAAAAAAAAAAAAAAAAAAAAAAAAAAAAAAAAAAAAAAAAAAAAAAAAAAAAAAAAAAAAAAAAAAAAAAAAAAAAAAAAAAAAAAAAAAAAAAAAAAAAAAAAAAAAAAAAAAAAAAAAAAAAAAAAAAAAAAAAAAAAAAAAAAAAAAAAAAAAAAAAAAAAAAAAAAAAAAAAAAAAAAAAAAAAAAAAAAAAAAAAAAAAAAAAAAAAAAAAAAAAAAAAAAAAAAAAAAAAAAAAAAAAAAAAAAAAAAAAAAAAAAAAAAAAAAAAAAAAAAAAAAAAAAAAAAAAAAAAAAAAAAAAAAAAAAAAAAAAAAAAAAAAAAAAAAAAAAAAAAAAAAAAAAAAAAAAAAAAAAAAAAAAAAAAAAAAAAAAAAAAAAAAAAAAAAAAAAAAAAAAAAAAAAAAAAAAAAAAAAAAAAAAAAAAAAAAAAAAAAAAAAAAAAAAAAAAAAAAAAAAAAAAAAAAAAAAAAAAAAAAAAAAAAAAAAAAAAAAAAAAAAAAAAAAAAAAAAAAAAAAAAAAAAAAAAAAAAAAAAAAAAAAAAAAAAAAAAAAAAAAAAAAAAAAAAAAAAAAAAAAAAAAAAAAAAAAAAAAAAAAAAAAAAAAAAAAAAAAAAAAAAAAAAAAAAAAAAAAAAAAAAAAAAAAAAAAAAAAAAAAAAAAAAAAAAAAAAAAAAAAAAAAAAAAAAAAAAAAAAAAAAAAAAAAAAAAAAAAAAAAAAAAAAAAAAAAAAAAAAAAAAAAAAAAAAAAAAAAAAAAAAAAAAAAAAAAAAAAAAAAA
Source organism: Dendropsophus ebraccatus (assembly GCF_027789765.1). Classification (NCBI taxonomy): domain Eukaryota; kingdom Metazoa; phylum Chordata; class Amphibia; order Anura; family Hylidae; genus Dendropsophus; species Dendropsophus ebraccatus. The sequence goes on from NW_027210580.1 coordinate 24,759, forward strand.
AAAAAAAAAAAAAAAAAAAAAAAAAAAAAAAAAAAAAAAAAAAAAAAAAAAAAAAAAAAAAAAAAAAAAAAAAAAAAAAAAAAAAAAAAAAAAAAAAAAAAAAAAAAAAAAAAAAAAAAAAAAAAAAAAAAAAAAAAAAAAAAAAAAAAAAAAAAAAAAAAAAAAAAAAAAAAAAAAAAAAAAAAAAAAAAAAAAAAAAAAAAAAAAAAAAAAAAAAAAAAAAAAAAAAAAAAAAAAAAAAAAAAAAAAAAAAAAAAAAAAAAAAAAAAAAAAAAAAAAAAAAAAAAAAAAAAAAAAAAAAAAAAAAAAAAAAAAAAAAAAAAAAAAAAAAAAAAAAAAAAAAAAAAAAAAAAAAAAAAAAAAAAAAAAAAAAAAAAAAAAAAAAAAAAAAAAAAAAAAAAAAAAAAAAAAAAAAAAAAAAAAAAAAAAAAAAAAAAAAAAAAAAAAAAAAAAAAAAAAAAAAAAAAAAAAAAAAAAAAAAAAAAAAAAAAAAAAAAAAAAAAAAAAAAAAAAAAAAAAAAAAAAAAAAAAAAAAAAAAAAAAAAAAAAAAAAAAAAAAAAAAAAAAAAAAAAAAAAAAAAAAAAAAAAAAAAAAAAAAAAAAAAAAAAAAAAAAAAAAAAAAAAAAAAAAAAAAAAAAAAAAAAAAAAAAAAAAAAAAAAAAAAAAAAAAAAAAAAAAAAAAAAAAAAAAAAAAAAAAAAAAAAAAAAAAAAAAAAAAAAAAAAAAAAAAAAAAAAAAAAAAAAAAAAAAAAAAAAAAAAAAAAAAAAAAAAAAAAAAAAAAAAAAAAAAAAAAAAAAAAAAAAAAAAAAAAAAAAAAAAAAAAAAAAAAAAAAAAAAAAAAAAAAAAAAAAAAAAAAAAAAAAAAAAAAAAAAAAAAAAAAAAAAAAAAAAAAAAAAAAAAAAAAAAAAAAAAAAAAAAAAAAAAAAAAAAAAAAAAAAAAAAAAAAAAAAAAAAAAAAAAAAAAAAAAAAAAAAAAAAAAAAAAAAAAAAAAAAAAAAAAAAAAAAAAAAAAAAAAAAAAAAAAAAAAAAAAAAAAAAAAAAAAAAAAAAAAAAAAAAAAAAAAAAAAAAAAAAAAAAAAAAAAAAAAAAAAAAAAAAAAAAAAAAAAAAAAAAAAAAAAAAAAAAAAAAAAAAAAAAAAAAAAAAAAAAAAAAAAAAAAAAAAAAAAAAAAAAAAAAAAAAAAAAAAAAAAAAAAAAAAAAAAAAAAAAAAAAAAAAAAAAAAAAAAAAAAAAAAAAAAAAAAAAAAAAAAAAAAAAAAAAAAAAAAAAAAAAAAAAAAAAAAAAAAAAAAAAAAAAAAAAAAAAAAAAAAAAAAAAAAAAAAAAAAAAAAAAAAAAAAAAAAAAAAAAAAAAAAAAAAAAAAAAAAAAAAAAAAAAAAAAAAAAAAAAAAAAAAAAAAAAAAAAAAAAAAAAAAAAAAAAAAAAAAAAAAAAAAAAAAAAAAAAAAAAAAAAAAAAAAAAAAAAAAAAAAAAAAAAAAAAAAAAAAAAAAAAAAAAAAAAAAAAAAAAAAAAAAAAAAAAAAAAAAAAAAAAAAAAAAAAAAAAAAAAAAAAAAAAAAAAAAAAAAAAAAAAAAAAAAAAAAAAAAAAAAAAAAAAAAAAAAAAAAAAAAAAAAAAAAAAAAAAAAAAAAAAAAAAAAAAAAAAAAAAAAAAAAAAAAAAAAAAAAAAAAAAAAAAAAAAAAAAAAAAAAAAAAAAAAAAAAAAAAAAAAAAAAAAAAAAAAAAAAAAAAAAAAAAAAAAAAAAAAAAAAAAAAAAAAAAAAAAAAAAAAAAAAAAAAAAAAAAAAAAAAAAAAAAAAAAAAAAAAAAAAAAAAAAAAAAAAAAAAAAAAAAAAAAAAAAAAAAAAAAAAAAAAAAAAAAAAAAAAAAAAAAAAAAAAAAAAAAAAAAAAAAAAAAAAAAAAAAAAAAAAAAAAAAAAAAAAAAAAAAAAAAAAAAAAAAAAAAAAAAAAAAAAAAAAAAAAAAAAAAAAAAAAAAAAAAAAAAAAAAAAAAAAAAAAAAAAAAAAAAAAAAAAAAAAAAAAAAAAAAAAAAAAAAAAAAAAAAAAAAAAAAAAAAAAAAAAAAAAAAAAAAAAAAAAAAAAAAAAAAAAAAAAAAAAAAAAAAAAAAAAAAAAAAAAAAAAAAAAAAAAAAAAAAAAAAAAAAAAAAAAAAAAAAAAAAAAAAAAAAAAAAAAAAAAAAAAAAAAAAAAAAAAAAAAAAAAAAAAAAAAAAAAAAAAAAAAAAAAAAAAAAAAAAAAAAAAAAAAAAAAAAAAAAAAAAAAAAAAAAAAAAAAAAAAAAAAAAAAAAAAAAAAAAAAAAAAAAAAAAAAAAAAAAAAAAAAAAAAAAAAAAAAAAAAAAAAAAAAAAAAAAAAAAAAAAAAAAAAAAAAAAAAAAAAAAAAAAAAAAAAAAAAAAAAAAAAAAAAAAAAAAAAAAAAAAAAAAAAAAAAAAAAAAAAAAAAAAAAAAAAAAAAAAAAAAAAAAAAAAAAAAAAAAAAAAAAAAAAAAAAAAAAAAAAAAAAAAAAAAAAAAAAAAAAAAAAAAAAAAAAAAAAAAAAAAAAAAAAAAAAAAAAAAAAAAAAAAAAAAAAAAAAAAAAAAAAAAAAAAAAAAAAAAAAAAAAAAAAAAAAAAAAAAAAAAAAAAAAAAAAAAAAAAAAAAAAAAAAAAAAAAAAAAAAAAAAAAAAAAAAAAAAAAAAAAAAAAAAAAAAAAAAAAAAAAAAAAAAAAAAAAAAAAAAAAAAAAAAAAAAAAAAAAAAAAAAAAAAAAAAAAAAAAAAAAAAAAAAAAAAAAAAAAAAAAAAAAAAAAAAAAAAAAAAAAAAAAAAAAAAAAAAAAAAAAAAAAAAAAAAAAAAAAAAAAAAAAAAAAAAAAAAAAAAAAAAAAAAAAAAAAAAAAAAAAAAAAAAAAAAAAAAAAAAAAAAAAAAAAAAAAAAAAAAAAAAAAAAAAAAAAAAAAAAAAAAAAAAAAAAAAAAAAAAAAAAAAAAAAAAAAAAAAAAAAAAAAAAAAAAAAAAAAAAAAAAAAAAAAAAAAAAAAAAAAAAAAAAAAAAAAAAAAAAAAAAAAAAAAAAAAAAAAAAAAAAAAAAAAAAAAAAAAAAAAAAAAAAAAAAAAAAAAAAAAAAAAAAAAAAAAAAAAAAAAAAAAAAAAAAAAAAAAAAAAAAAAAAAAAAAAAAAAAAAAAAAAAAAAAAAAAAAAAAAAAAAAAAAAAAAAAAAAAAAAAAAAAAAAAAAAAAAAAAAAAAAAAAAAAAAAAAAAAAAAAAAAAAAAAAAAAAAAAAAAAAAAAAAAAAAAAAAAAAAAAAAAAAAAAAAAAAAAAAAAAAAAAAAAAAAAAAAAAAAAAAAAAAAAAAAAAAAAAAAAAAAAAAAAAAAAAAAAAAAAAAAAAAAAAAAAAAAAAAAAAAAAAAAAAAAAAAAAAAAAAAAAAAAAAAAAAAAAAAAAAAAAAAAAAAAAAAAAAAAAAAAAAAAAAAAAAAAAAAAAAAAAAAAAAAAAAAAAAAAAAAAAAAAAAAAAAAAAAAAAAAAAAAAAAAAAAAAAAAAAAAAAAAAAAAAAAAAAAAAAAAAAAAAAAAAAAAAAAAAAAAAAAAAAAAAAAAAAAAAAAAAAAAAAAAAAAAAAAAAAAAAAAAAAAAAAAAAAAAAAAAAAAAAAAAAAAAAAAAAAAAAAAAAAAAAAAAAAAAAAAAAAAAAAAAAAAAAAAAAAAAAAAAAAAAAAAAAAAAAAAAAAAAAAAAAAAAAAAAAAAAAAAAAAAAAAAAAAAAAAAAAAAAAAAAAAAAAAAAAAAAAAAAAAAAAAAAAAAAAAAAAAAAAAAAAAAAAAAAAAAAAAAAAAAAAAAAAAAAAAAAAAAAAAAAAAAAAAAAAAAAAAAAAAAAAAAAAAAAAAAAAAAAAAAAAAAAAAAAAAAAAAAAAAAAAAAAAAAAAAAAAAAAAAAAAAAAAAAAAAAAAAAAAAAAAAAAAAAAAAAAAAAAAAAAAAAAAAAAAAAAAAAAAAAAAAAAAAAAAAAAAAAAAAAAAAAAAAAAAAAAAAAAAAAAAAAAAAAAAAAAAAAAAAAAAAAAAAAAAAAAAAAAAAAAAAAAAAAAAAAAAAAAAAAAAAAAAAAAAAAAAAAAAAAAAAAAAAAAAAAAAAAAAAAAAAAAAAAAAAAAAAAAAAAAAAAAAAAAAAAAAAAAAAAAAAAAAAAAAAAAAAAAAAAAAAAAAAAAAAAAAAAAAAAAAAAAAAAAAAAAAAAAAAAAAAAAAAAAAAAAAAAAAAAAAAAAAAAAAAAAAAAAAAAAAAAAAAAAAAAAAAAAAAAAAAAAAAAAAAAAAAAAAAAAAAAAAAAAAAAAAAAAAAAAAAAAAAAAAAAAAAAAAAAAAAAAAAAAAAAAAAAAAAAAAAAAAAAAAAAAAAAAAAAAAAAAAAAAAAAAAAAAAAAAAAAAAAAAAAAAAAAAAAAAAAAAAAAAAAAAAAAAAAAAAAAAAAAAAAAAAAAAAAAAAAAAAAAAAAAAAAAAAAAAAAAAAAAAAAAAAAAAAAAAAAAAAAAAAAAAAAAAAAAAAAAAAAAAAAAAAAAAAAAAAAAAAAAAAAAAAAAAAAAAAAAAAAAAAAAAAAAAAAAAAAAAAAAAAAAAAAAAAAAAAAAAAAAAAAAAAAAAAAAAAAAAAAAAAAAAAAAAAAAAAAAAAAAAAAAAAAAAAAAAAAAAAAAAAAAAAAAAAAAAAAAAAAAAAAAAAAAAAAAAAAAAAAAAAAAAAAAAAAAAAAAAAAAAAAAAAAAAAAAAAAAAAAAAAAAAAAAAAAAAAAAAAAAAAAAAAAAAAAAAAAAAAAAAAAAAAAAAAAAAAAAAAAAAAAAAAAAAAAAAAAAAAAAAAAAAAAAAAAAAAAAAAAAAAAAAAAAAAAAAAAAAAAAAAAAAAAAAAAAAAAAAAAAAAAAAAAAAAAAAAAAAAAAAAAAAAAAAAAAAAAAAAAAAAAAAAAAAAAAAAAAAAAAAAAAAAAAAAAAAAAAAAAAAAAAAAAAAAAAAAAAAAAAAAAAAAAAAAAAAAAAAAAAAAAAAAAAAAAAAAAAAAAAAAAAAAAAAAAAAAAAAAAAAAAAAAAAAAAAAAAAAAAAAAAAAAAAAAAAAAAAAAAAAAAAAAAAAAAAAAAAAAAAAAAAAAAAAAAAAAAAAAAAAAAAAAAAAAAAAAAAAAAAAAAAAAAAAAAAAAAAAAAAAAAAAAAAAAAAAAAAAAAAAAAAAAAAAAAAAAAAAAAAAAAAAAAAAAAAAAAAAAAAAAAAAAAAAAAAAAAAAAAAAAAAAAAAAAAAAAAAAAAAAAAAAAAAAAAAAAAAAAAAAAAAAAAAAAAAAAAAAAAAAAAAAAAAAAAAAAAAAAAAAAAAAAAAAAAAAAAAAAAAAAAAAAAAAAAAAAAAAAAAAAAAAAAAAAAAAAAAAAAAAAAAAAAAAAAAAAAAAAAAAAAAAAAAAAAAAAAAAAAAAAAAAAAAAAAAAAAAAAAAAAAAAAAAAAAAAAAAAAAAAAAAAAAAAAAAAAAAAAAAAAAAAAAAAAAAAAAAAAAAAAAAAAAAAAAAAAAAAAAAAAAAAAAAAAAAAAAAAAAAAAAAAAAAAAAAAAAAAAAAAAAAAAAAAAAAAAAAAAAAAAAAAAAAAAAAAAAAAAAAAAAAAAAAAAAAAAAAAAAAAAAAAAAAAAAAAAAAAAAAAAAAAAAAAAAAAAAAAAAAAAAAAAAAAAAAAAAAAAAAAAAAAAAAAAAAAAAAAAAAAAAAAAAAAAAAAAAAAAAAAAAAAAAAAAAAAAAAAAAAAAAAAAAAAAAAAAAAAAAAAAAAAAAAAAAAAAAAAAAAAAAAAAAAAAAAAAAAAAAAAAAAAAAAAAAAAAAAAAAAAAAAAAAAAAAAAAAAAAAAAAAAAAAAAAAAAAAAAAAAAAAAAAAAAAAAAAAAAAAAAAAAAAAAAAAAAAAAAAAAAAAAAAAAAAAAAAAAAAAAAAAAAAAAAAAAAAAAAAAAAAAAAAAAAAAAAAAAAAAAAAAAAAAAAAAAAAAAAAAAAAAAAAAAAAAAAAAAAAAAAAAAAAAAAAAAAAAAAAAAAAAAAAAAAAAAAAAAAAAAAAAAAAAAAAAAAAAAAAAAAAAAAAAAAAAAAAAAAAAAAAAAAAAAAAAAAAAAAAAAAAAAAAAAAAAAAAAAAAAAAAAAAAAAAAAAAAAAAAAAAAAAAAAAAAAAAAAAAAAAAAAAAAAAAAAAAAAAAAAAAAAAAAAAAAAAAAAAAAAAAAAAAAAAAAAAAAAAAAAAAAAAAAAAAAAAAAAAAAAAAAAAAAAAAAAAAAAAAAAAAAAAAAAAAAAAAAAAAAAAAAAAAAAAAAAAAAAAAAAAAAAAAAAAAAAAAAAAAAAAAAAAAAAAAAAAAAAAAAAAAAAAAAAAAAAAAAAAAAAAAAAAAAAAAAAAAAAAAAAAAAAAAAAAAAAAAAAAAAAAAAAAAAAAAAAAAAAAAAAAAAAAAAAAAAAAAAAAAAAAAAAAAAAAAAAAAAAAAAAAAAAAAAAAAAAAAAAAAAAAAAAAAAAAAAAAAAAAAAAAAAAAAAAAAAAAAAAAAAAAAAAAAAAAAAAAAAAAAAAAAAAAAAAAAAAAAAAAAAAAAAAAAAAAAAAAAAAAAAAAAAAAAAAAAAAAAAAAAAAAAAAAAAAAAAAAAAAAAAAAAAAAAAAAAAAAAAAAAAAAAAAAAAAAAAAAAAAAAAAAAAAAAAAAAAAAAAAAAAAAAAAAAAAAAAAAAAAAAAAAAAAAAAAAAAAAAAAAAAAAAAAAAAAAAAAAAAAAAAAAAAAAAAAAAAAAAAAAAAAAAAAAAAAAAAAAAAAAAAAAAAAAAAAAAAAAAAAAAAAAAAAAAAAAAAAAAAAAAAAAAAAAAAAAAAAAAAAAAAAAAAAAAAAAAAAAAAAAAAAAAAAAAAAAAAAAAAAAAAAAAAAAAAAAAAAAAAAAAAAAAAAAAAAAAAAAAAAAAAAAAAAAAAAAAAAAAAAAAAAAAAAAAAAAAAAAAAAAAAAAAAAAAAAAAAAAAAAAAAAAAAAAAAAAAAAAAAAAAAAAAAAAAAAAAAAAAAAAAAAAAAAAAAAAAAAAAAAAAAAAAAAAAAAAAAAAAAAAAAAAAAAAAAAAAAAAAAAAAAAAAAAAAAAAAAAAAAAAAAAAAAAAAAAAAAAAAAAAAAAAAAAAAAAAAAAAAAAAAAAAAAAAAAAAAAAAAAAAAAAAAAAAAAAAAAAAAAAAAAAAAAAAAAAAAAAAAAAAAAAAAAAAAAAAAAAAAAAAAAAAAAAAAAAAAAAAAAAAAAAAAAAAAAAAAAAAAAAAAAAAAAAAAAAAAAAAAAAAAAAAAAAAAAAAAAAAAAAAAAAAAAAAAAAAAAAAAAAAAAAAAAAAAAAAAAAAAAAAAAAAAAAAAAAAAAAAAAAAAAAAAAAAAAAAAAAAAAAAAAAAAAAAAAAAAAAAAAAAAAAAAAAAAAAAAAAAAAAAAAAAAAAAAAAAAAAAAAAAAAAAAAAAAAAAAAAAAAAAAAAAAAAAAAAAAAAAAAAAAAAAAAAAAAAAAAAAAAAAAAAAAAAAAAAAAAAAAAAAAAAAAAAAAAAAAAAAAAAAAAAAAAAAAAAAAAAAAAAAAAAAAAAAAAAAAAAAAAAAAAAAAAAAAAAAAAAAAAAAAAAAAAAAAAAAAAAAAAAAAAAAAAAAAAAAAAAAAAAAAAAAAAAAAAAAAAAAAAAAAAAAAAAAAAAAAAAAAAAAAAAAAAAAAAAAAAAAAAAAAAAAAAAAAAAAAAAAAAAAAAAAAAAAAAAAAAAAAAAAAAAAAAAAAAAAAAAAAAAAAAAAAAAAAAAAAAAAAAAAAAAAAAAAAAAAAAAAAAAAAAAAAAAAAAAAAAAAAAAAAAAAAAAAAAAAAAAAAAAAAAAAAAAAAAAAAAAAAAAAAAAAAAAAAAAAAAAAAAAAAAAAAAAAAAAAAAAAAAAAAAAAAAAAAAAAAAAAAAAAAAAAAAAAAAAAAAAAAAAAAAAAAAAAAAAAAAAAAAAAAAAAAAAAAAAAAAAAAAAAAAAAAAAAAAAAAAAAAAAAAAAAAAAAAAAAAAAAAAAAAAAAAAAAAAAAAAAAAAAAAAAAAAAAAAAAAAAAAAAAAAAAAAAAAAAAAAAAAAAAAAAAAAAAAAAAAAAAAAAAAAAAAAAAAAAAAAAAAAAAAAAAAAAAAAAAAAAAAAAAAAAAAAAAAAAAAAAAAAAAAAAAAAAAAAAAAAAAAAAAAAAAAAAAAAAAAAAAAAAAAAAAAAAAAAAAAAAAAAAAAAAAAAAAAAAAAAAAAAAAAAAAAAAAAAAAAAAAAAAAAAAAAAAAAAAAAAAAAAAAAAAAAAAAAAAAAAAAAAAAAAAAAAAAAAAAAAAAAAAAAAAAAAAAAAAAAAAAAAAAAAAAAAAAAAAAAAAAAAAAAAAAAAAAAAAAAAAAAAAAAAAAAAAAAAAAAAAAAAAAAAAAAAAAAAAAAAAAAAAAAAAAAAAAAAAAAAAAAAAAAAAAAAAAAAAAAAAAAAAAAAAAAAAAAAAAAAAAAAAAAAAAAAAAAAAAAAAAAAAAAAAAAAAAAAAAAAAAAAAAAAAAAAAAAAAAAAAAAAAAAAAAAAAAAAAAAAAAAAAAAAAAAAAAAAAAAAAAAAAAAAAAAAAAAAAAAAAAAAAAAAAAAAAAAAAAAAAAAAAAAAAAAAAAAAAAAAAAAAAAAAAAAAAAAAAAAAAAAAAAAAAAAAAAAAAAAAAAAAAAAAAAAAAAAAAAAAAAAAAAAAAAAAAAAAAAAAAAAAAAAAAAAAAAAAAAAAAAAAAAAAAAAAAAAAAAAAAAAAAAAAAAAAAAAAAAAAAAAAAAAAAAAAAAAAAAAAAAAAAAAAAAAAAAAAAAAAAAAAAAAAAAAAAAAAAAAAAAAAAAAAAAAAAAAAAAAAAAAAAAAAAAAAAAAAAAAAAAAAAAAAAAAAAAAAAAAAAAAAAAAAAAAAAAAAAAAAAAAAAAAAAAAAAAAAAAAAAAAAAAAAAAAAAAAAAAAAAAAAAAAAAAAAAAAAAAAAAAAAAAAAAAAAAAAAAAAAAAAAAAAAAAAAAAAAAAAAAAAAAAAAAAAAAAAAAAAAAAAAAAAAAAAAAAAAAAAAAAAAAAAAAAAAAAAAAAAAAAAAAAAAAAAAAAAAAAAAAAAAAAAAAAAAAAAAAAAAAAAAAAAAAAAAAAAAAAAAAAAAAAAAAAAAAAAAAAAAAAAAAAAAAAAAAAAAAAAAAAAAAAAAAAAAAAAAAAAAAAAAAAAAAAAAAAAAAAAAAAAAAAAAAAAAAAAAAAAAAAAAAAAAAAAAAAAAAAAAAAAAAAAAAAAAAAAAAAAAAAAAAAAAAAAAAAAAAAAAAAAAAAAAAAAAAAAAAAAAAAAAAAAAAAAAAAAAAAAAAAAAAAAAAAAAAAAAAAAAAAAAAAAAAAAAAAAAAAAAAAAAAAAAAAAAAAAAAAAAAAAAAAAAAAAAAAAAAAAAAAAAAAAAAAAAAAAAAAAAAAAAAAAAAAAAAAAAAAAAAAAAAAAAAAAAAAAAAAAAAAAAAAAAAAAAAAAAAAAAAAAAAAAAAAAAAAAAAAAAAAAAAAAAAAAAAAAAAAAAAAAAAAAAAAAAAAAAAAAAAAAAAAAAAAAAAAAAAAAAAAAAAAAAAAAAAAAAAAAAAAAAAAAAAAAAAAAAAAAAAAAAAAAAAAAAAAAAAAAAAAAAAAAAAAAAAAAAAAAAAAAAAAAAAAAAAAAAAAAAAAAAAAAAAAAAAAAAAAAAAAAAAAAAAAAAAAAAAAAAAAAAAAAAAAAAAAAAAAAAAAAAAAAAAAAAAAAAAAAAAAAAAAAAAAAAAAAAAAAAAAAAAAAAAAAAAAAAAAAAAAAAAAAAAAAAAAAAAAAAAAAAAAAAAAAAAAAAAAAAAAAAAAAAAAAAAAAAAAAAAAAAAAAAAAAAAAAAAAAAAAAAAAAAAAAAAAAAAAAAAAAAAAAAAAAAAAAAAAAAAAAAAAAAAAAAAAAAAAAAAAAAAAAAAAAAAAAAAAAAAAAAAAAAAAAAAAAAAAAAAAAAAAAAAAAAAAAAAAAAAAAAAAAAAAAAAAAAAAAAAAAAAAAAAAAAAAAAAAAAAAAAAAAAAAAAAAAAAAAAAAAAAAAAAAAAAAAAAAAAAAAAAAAAAAAAAAAAAAAAAAAAAAAAAAAAAAAAAAAAAAAAAAAAAAAAAAAAAAAAAAAAAAAAAAAAAAAAAAAAAAAAAAAAAAAAAAAAAAAAAAAAAAAAAAAAAAAAAAAAAAAAAAAAAAAAAAAAAAAAAAAAAAAAAAAAAAAAAAAAAAAAAAAAAAAAAAAAAAAAAAAAAAAAAAAAAAAAAAAAAAAAAAAAAAAAAAAAAAAAAAAAAAAAAAAAAAAAAAAAAAAAAAAAAAAAAAAAAAAAAAAAAAAAAAAAAAAAAAAAAAAAAAAAAAAAAAAAAAAAAAAAAAAAAAAAAAAAAAAAAAAAAAAAAAAAAAAAAAAAAAAAAAAAAAAAAAAAAAAAAAAAAAAAAAAAAAAAAAAAAAAAAAAAAAAAAAAAAAAAAAAAAAAAAAAAAAAAAAAAAAAAAAAAAAAAAAAAAAAAAAAAAAAAAAAAAAAAAAAAAAAAAAAAAAAAAAAAAAAAAAAAAAAAAAAAAAAAAAAAAAAAAAAAAAAAAAAAAAAAAAAAAAAAAAAAAAAAAAAAAAAAAAAAAAAAAAAAAAAAAAAAAAAAAAAAAAAAAAAAAAAAAAAAAAAAAAAAAAAAAAAAAAAAAAAAAAAAAAAAAAAAAAAAAAAAAAAAAAAAAAAAAAAAAAAAAAAAAAAAAAAAAAAAAAAAAAAAAAAAAAAAAAAAAAAAAAAAAAAAAAAAAAAAAAAAAAAAAAAAAAAAAAAAAAAAAAAAAAAAAAAAAAAAAAAAAAAAAAAAAAAAAAAAAAAAAAAAAAAAAAAAAAAAAAAAAAAAAAAAAAAAAAAAAAAAAAAAAAAAAAAAAAAAAAAAAAAAAAAAAAAAAAAAAAAAAAAAAAAAAAAAAAAAAAAAAAAAAAAAAAAAAAAAAAAAAAAAAAAAAAAAAAAAAAAAAAAAAAAAAAAAAAAAAAAAAAAAAAAAAAAAAAAAAAAAAAAAAAAAAAAAAAAAAAAAAAAAAAAAAAAAAAAAAAAAAAAAAAAAAAAAAAAAAAAAAAAAAAAAAAAAAAAAAAAAAAAAAAAAAAAAAAAAAAAAAAAAAAAAAAAAAAAAAAAAAAAAAAAAAAAAAAAAAAAAAAAAAAAAAAAAAAAAAAAAAAAAAAAAAAAAAAAAAAAAAAAAAAAAAAAAAAAAAAAAAAAAAAAAAAAAAAAAAAAAAAAAAAAAAAAAAAAAAAAAAAAAAAAAAAAAAAAAAAAAAAAAAAAAAAAAAAAAAAAAAAAAAAAAAAAAAAAAAAAAAAAAAAAAAAAAAAAAAAAAAAAAAAAAAAAAAAAAAAAAAAAAAAAAAAAAAAAAAAAAAAAAAAAAAAAAAAAAAAAAAAAAAAAAAAAAAAAAAAAAAAAAAAAAAAAAAAAAAAAAAAAAAAAAAAAAAAAAAAAAAAAAAAAAAAAAAAAAAAAAAAAAAAAAAAAAAAAAAAAAAAAAAAAAAAAAAAAAAAAAAAAAAAAAAAAAAAAAAAAAAAAAAAAAAAAAAAAAAAAAAAAAAAAAAAAAAAAAAAAAAAAAAAAAAAAAAAAAAAAAAAAAAAAAAAAAAAAAAAAAAAAAAAAAAAAAAAAAAAAAAAAAAAAAAAAAAAAAAAAAAAAAAAAAAAAAAAAAAAAAAAAAAAAAAAAAAAAAAAAAAAAAAAAAAAAAAAAAAAAAAAAAAAAAAAAAAAAAAAAAAAAAAAAAAAAAAAAAAAAAAAAAAAAAAAAAAAAAAAAAAAAAAAAAAAAAAAAAAAAAAAAAAAAAAAAAAAAAAAAAAAAAAAAAAAAAAAAAAAAAAAAAAAAAAAAAAAAAAAAAAAAAAAAAAAAAAAAAAAAAAAAAAAAAAAAAAAAAAAAAAAAAAAAAAAAAAAAAAAAAAAAAAAAAAAAAAAAAAAAAAAAAAAAAAAAAAAAAAAAAAAAAAAAAAAAAAAAAAAAAAAAAAAAAAAAAAAAAAAAAAAAAAAAAAAAAAAAAAAAAAAAAAAAAAAAAAAAAAAAAAAAAAAAAAAAAAAAAAAAAAAAAAAAAAAAAAAAAAAAAAAAAAAAAAAAAAAAAAAAAAAAAAAAAAAAAAAAAAAAAAAAAAAAAAAAAAAAAAAAAAAAAAAAAAAAAAAAAAAAAAAAAAAAAAAAAAAAAAAAAAAAAAAAAAAAAAAAAAAAAAAAAAAAAAAAAAAAAAAAAAAAAAAAAAAAAAAAAAAAAAAAAAAAAAAAAAAAAAAAAAAAAAAAAAAAAAAAAAAAAAAAAAAAAAAAAAAAAAAAAAAAAAAAAAAAAAAAAAAAAAAAAAAAAAAAAAAAAAAAAAAAAAAAAAAAAAAAAAAAAAAAAAAAAAAAAAAAAAAAAAAAAAAAAAAAAAAAAAAAAAAAAAAAAAAAAAAAAAAAAAAAAAAAAAAAAAAAAAAAAAAAAAAAAAAAAAAAAAAAAAAAAAAAAAAAAAAAAAAAAAAAAAAAAAAAAAAAAAAAAAAAAAAAAAAAAAAAAAAAAAAAAAAAAAAAAAAAAAAAAAAAAAAAAAAAAAAAAAAAAAAAAAAAAAAAAAAAAAAAAAAAAAAAAAAAAAAAAAAAAAAAAAAAAAAAAAAAAAAAAAAAAAAAAAAAAAAAAAAAAAAAAAAAAAAAAAAAAAAAAAAAAAAAAAAAAAAAAAAAAAAAAAAAAAAAAAAAAAAAAAAAAAAAAAAAAAAAAAAAAAAAAAAAAAAAAAAAAAAAAAAAAAAAAAAAAAAAAAAAAAAAAAAAAAAAAAAAAAAAAAAAAAAAAAAAAAAAAAAAAAAAAAAAAAAAAAAAAAAAAAAAAAAAAAAAAAAAAAAAAAAAAAAAAAAAAAAAAAAAAAAAAAAAAAAAAAAAAAAAAAAAAAAAAAAAAAAAAAAAAAAAAAAAAAAAAAAAAAAAAAAAAAAAAAAAAAAAAAAAAAAAAAAAAAAAAAAAAAAAAAAAAAAAAAAAAAAAAAAAAAAAAAAAAAAAAAAAAAAAAAAAAAAAAAAAAAAAAAAAAAAAAAAAAAAAAAAAAAAAAAAAAAAAAAAAAAAAAAAAAAAAAAAAAAAAAAAAAAAAAAAAAAAAAAAAAAAAAAAAAAAAAAAAAAAAAAAAAAAAAAAAAAAAAAAAAAAAAAAAAAAAAAAAAAAAAAAAAAAAAAAAAAAAAAAAAAAAAAAAAAAAAAAAAAAAAAAAAAAAAAAAAAAAAAAAAAAAAAAAAAAAAAAAAAAAAAAAAAAAAAAAAAAAAAAAAAAAAAAAAAAAAAAAAAAAAAAAAAAAAAAAAAAAAAAAAAAAAAAAAAAAAAAAAAAAAAAAAAAAAAAAAAAAAAAAAAAAAAAAAAAAAAAAAAAAAAAAAAAAAAAAAAAAAAAAAAAAAAAAAAAAAAAAAAAAAAAAAAAAAAAAAAAAAAAAAAAAAAAAAAAAAAAAAAAAAAAAAAAAAAAAAAAAAAAAAAAAAAAAAAAAAAAAAAAAAAAAAAAAAAAAAAAAAAAAAAAAAAAAAAAAAAAAAAAAAAAAAAAAAAAAAAAAAAAAAAAAAAAAAAAAAAAAAAAAAAAAAAAAAAAAAAAAAAAAAAAAAAAAAAAAAAAAAAAAAAAAAAAAAAAAAAAAAAAAAAAAAAAAAAAAAAAAAAAAAAAAAAAAAAAAAAAAAAAAAAAAAAAAAAAAAAAAAAAAAAAAAAAAAAAAAAAAAAAAAAAAAAAAAAAAAAAAAAAAAAAAAAAAAAAAAAAAAAAAAAAAAAAAAAAAAAAAAAAAAAAAAAAAAAAAAAAAAAAAAAAAAAAAAAAAAAAAAAAAAAAAAAAAAAAAAAAAAAAAAAAAAAAAAAAAAAAAAAAAAAAAAAAAAAAAAAAAAAAAAAAAAAAAAAAAAAAAAAAAAAAAAAAAAAAAAAAAAAAAAAAAAAAAAAAAAAAAAAAAAAAAAAAAAAAAAAAAAAAAAAAAAAAAAAAAAAAAAAAAAAAAAAAAAAAAAAAAAAAAAAAAAAAAAAAAAAAAAAAAAAAAAAAAAAAAAAAAAAAAAAAAAAAAAAAAAAAAAAAAAAAAAAAAAAAAAAAAAAAAAAAAAAAAAAAAAAAAAAAAAAAAAAAAAAAAAAAAAAAAAAAAAAAAAAAAAAAAAAAAAAAAAAAAAAAAAAAAAAAAAAAAAAAAAAAAAAAAAAAAAAAAAAAAAAAAAAAAAAAAAAAAAAAAAAAAAAAAAAAAAAAAAAAAAAAAAAAAAAAAAAAAAAAAAAAAAAAAAAAAAAAAAAAAAAAAAAAAAAAAAAAAAAAAAAAAAAAAAAAAAAAAAAAAAAAAAAAAAAAAAAAAAAAAAAAAAAAAAAAAAAAAAAAAAAAAAAAAAAAAAAAAAAAAAAAAAAAAAAAAAAAAAAAAAAAAAAAAAAAAAAAAAAAAAAAAAAAAAAAAAAAAAAAAAAAAAAAAAAAAAAAAAAAAAAAAAAAAAAAAAAAAAAAAAAAAAAAAAAAAAAAAAAAAAAAAAAAAAAAAAAAAAAAAAAAAAAAAAAAAAAAAAAAAAAAAAAAAAAAAAAAAAAAAAAAAAAAAAAAAAAAAAAAAAAAAAAAAAAAAAAAAAAAAAAAAAAAAAAAAAAAAAAAAAAAAAAAAAAAAAAAAAAAAAAAAAAAAAAAAAAAAAAAAAAAAAAAAAAAAAAAAAAAAAAAAAAAAAAAAAAAAAAAAAAAAAAAAAAAAAAAAAAAAAAAAAAAAAAAAAAAAAAAAAAAAAAAAAAAAAAAAAAAAAAAAAAAAAAAAAAAAAAAAAAAAAAAAAAAAAAAAAAAAAAAAAAAAAAAAAAAAAAAAAAAAAAAAAAAAAAAAAAAAAAAAAAAAAAAAAAAAAAAAAAAAAAAAAAAAAAAAAAAAAAAAAAAAAAAAAAAAAAAAAAAAAAAAAAAAAAAAAAAAAAAAAAAAAAAAAAAAAAAAAAAAAAAAAAAAAAAAAAAAAAAAAAAAAAAAAAAAAAAAAAAAAAAAAAAAAAAAAAAAAAAAAAAAAAAAAAAAAAAAAAAAAAAAAAAAAAAAAAAAAAAAAAAAAAAAAAAAAAAAAAAAAAAAAAAAAAAAAAAAAAAAAAAAAAAAAAAAAAAAAAAAAAAAAAAAAAAAAAAAAAAAAAAAAAAAAAAAAAAAAAAAAAAAAAAAAAAAAAAAAAAAAAAAAAAAAAAAAAAAAAAAAAAAAAAAAAAAAAAAAAAAAAAAAAAAAAAAAAAAAAAAAAAAAAAAAAAAAAAAAAAAAAAAAAAAAAAAAAAAAAAAAAAAAAAAAAAAAAAAAAAAAAAAAAAAAAAAAAAAAAAAAAAAAAAAAAAAAAAAAAAAAAAAAAAAAAAAAAAAAAAAAAAAAAAAAAAAAAAAAAAAAAAAAAAAAAAAAAAAAAAAAAAAAAAAAAAAAAAAAAAAAAAAAAAAAAAAAAAAAAAAAAAAAAAAAAAAAAAAAAAAAAAAAAAAAAAAAAAAAAAAAAAAAAAAAAAAAAAAAAAAAAAAAAAAAAAAAAAAAAAAAAAAAAAAAAAAAAAAAAAAAAAAAAAAAAAAAAAAAAAAAAAAAAAAAAAAAAAAAAAAAAAAAAAAAAAAAAAAAAAAAAAAAAAAAAAAAAAAAAAAAAAAAAAAAAAAAAAAAAAAAAAAAAAAAAAAAAAAAAAAAAAAAAAAAAAAAAAAAAAAAAAAAAAAAAAAAAAAAA
Organism: Dendropsophus ebraccatus; assembly: GCF_027789765.1. NCBI lineage: Eukaryota > Metazoa > Chordata > Amphibia > Anura > Hylidae > Dendropsophus > Dendropsophus ebraccatus. Next base: position 40,404 of record NW_027210580.1, read on the forward strand.
AAAAAAAAAAAAAAAAAAAAAAAAAAAAAAAAAAAAAAAAAAAAAAAAAAAAAAAAAAAAAAAAAAAAAAAAAAAAAAAAAAAAAAAAAAAAAAAAAAAAAAAAAAAAAAAAAAAAAAAAAAAAAAAAAAAAAAAAAAAAAAAAAAAAAAAAAAAAAAAAAAAAAAAAAAAAAAAAAAAAAAAAAAAAAAAAAAAAAAAAAAAAAAAAAAAAAAAAAAAAAAAAAAAAAAAAAAAAAAAAAAAAAAAAAAAAAAAAAAAAAAAAAAAAAAAAAAAAAAAAAAAAAAAAAAAAAAAAAAAAAAAAAAAAAAAAAAAAAAAAAAAAAAAAAAAAAAAAAAAAAAAAAAAAAAAAAAAAAAAAAAAAAAAAAAAAAAAAAAAAAAAAAAAAAAAAAAAAAAAAAAAAAAAAAAAAAAAAAAAAAAAAAAAAAAAAAAAAAAAAAAAAAAAAAAAAAAAAAAAAAAAAAAAAAAAAAAAAAAAAAAAAAAAAAAAAAAAAAAAAAAAAAAAAAAAAAAAAAAAAAAAAAAAAAAAAAAAAAAAAAAAAAAAAAAAAAAAAAAAAAAAAAAAAAAAAAAAAAAAAAAAAAAAAAAAAAAAAAAAAAAAAAAAAAAAAAAAAAAAAAAAAAAAAAAAAAAAAAAAAAAAAAAAAAAAAAAAAAAAAAAAAAAAAAAAAAAAAAAAAAAAAAAAAAAAAAAAAAAAAAAAAAAAAAAAAAAAAAAAAAAAAAAAAAAAAAAAAAAAAAAAAAAAAAAAAAAAAAAAAAAAAAAAAAAAAAAAAAAAAAAAAAAAAAAAAAAAAAAAAAAAAAAAAAAAAAAAAAAAAAAAAAAAAAAAAAAAAAAAAAAAAAAAAAAAAAAAAAAAAAAAAAAAAAAAAAAAAAAAAAAAAAAAAAAAAAAAAAAAAAAAAAAAAAAAAAAAAAAAAAAAAAAAAAAAAAAAAAAAAAAAAAAAAAAAAAAAAAAAAAAAAAAAAAAAAAAAAAAAAAAAAAAAAAAAAAAAAAAAAAAAAAAAAAAAAAAAAAAAAAAAAAAAAAAAAAAAAAAAAAAAAAAAAAAAAAAAAAAAAAAAAAAAAAAAAAAAAAAAAAAAAAAAAAAAAAAAAAAAAAAAAAAAAAAAAAAAAAAAAAAAAAAAAAAAAAAAAAAAAAAAAAAAAAAAAAAAAAAAAAAAAAAAAAAAAAAAAAAAAAAAAAAAAAAAAAAAAAAAAAAAAAAAAAAAAAAAAAAAAAAAAAAAAAAAAAAAAAAAAAAAAAAAAAAAAAAAAAAAAAAAAAAAAAAAAAAAAAAAAAAAAAAAAAAAAAAAAAAAAAAAAAAAAAAAAAAAAAAAAAAAAAAAAAAAAAAAAAAAAAAAAAAAAAAAAAAAAAAAAAAAAAAAAAAAAAAAAAAAAAAAAAAAAAAAAAAAAAAAAAAAAAAAAAAAAAAAAAAAAAAAAAAAAAAAAAAAAAAAAAAAAAAAAAAAAAAAAAAAAAAAAAAAAAAAAAAAAAAAAAAAAAAAAAAAAAAAAAAAAAAAAAAAAAAAAAAAAAAAAAAAAAAAAAAAAAAAAAAAAAAAAAAAAAAAAAAAAAAAAAAAAAAAAAAAAAAAAAAAAAAAAAAAAAAAAAAAAAAAAAAAAAAAAAAAAAAAAAAAAAAAAAAAAAAAAAAAAAAAAAAAAAAAAAAAAAAAAAAAAAAAAAAAAAAAAAAAAAAAAAAAAAAAAAAAAAAAAAAAAAAAAAAAAAAAAAAAAAAAAAAAAAAAAAAAAAAAAAAAAAAAAAAAAAAAAAAAAAAAAAAAAAAAAAAAAAAAAAAAAAAAAAAAAAAAAAAAAAAAAAAAAAAAAAAAAAAAAAAAAAAAAAAAAAAAAAAAAAAAAAAAAAAAAAAAAAAAAAAAAAAAAAAAAAAAAAAAAAAAAAAAAAAAAAAAAAAAAAAAAAAAAAAAAAAAAAAAAAAAAAAAAAAAAAAAAAAAAAAAAAAAAAAAAAAAAAAAAAAAAAAAAAAAAAAAAAAAAAAAAAAAAAAAAAAAAAAAAAAAAAAAAAAAAAAAAAAAAAAAAAAAAAAAAAAAAAAAAAAAAAAAAAAAAAAAAAAAAAAAAAAAAAAAAAAAAAAAAAAAAAAAAAAAAAAAAAAAAAAAAAAAAAAAAAAAAAAAAAAAAAAAAAAAAAAAAAAAAAAAAAAAAAAAAAAAAAAAAAAAAAAAAAAAAAAAAAAAAAAAAAAAAAAAAAAAAAAAAAAAAAAAAAAAAAAAAAAAAAAAAAAAAAAAAAAAAAAAAAAAAAAAAAAAAAAAAAAAAAAAAAAAAAAAAAAAAAAAAAAAAAAAAAAAAAAAAAAAAAAAAAAAAAAAAAAAAAAAAAAAAAAAAAAAAAAAAAAAAAAAAAAAAAAAAAAAAAAAAAAAAAAAAAAAAAAAAAAAAAAAAAAAAAAAAAAAAAAAAAAAAAAAAAAAAAAAAAAAAAAAAAAAAAAAAAAAAAAAAAAAAAAAAAAAAAAAAAAAAAAAAAAAAAAAAAAAAAAAAAAAAAAAAAAAAAAAAAAAAAAAAAAAAAAAAAAAAAAAAAAAAAAAAAAAAAAAAAAAAAAAAAAAAAAAAAAAAAAAAAAAAAAAAAAAAAAAAAAAAAAAAAAAAAAAAAAAAAAAAAAAAAAAAAAAAAAAAAAAAAAAAAAAAAAAAAAAAAAAAAAAAAAAAAAAAAAAAAAAAAAAAAAAAAAAAAAAAAAAAAAAAAAAAAAAAAAAAAAAAAAAAAAAAAAAAAAAAAAAAAAAAAAAAAAAAAAAAAAAAAAAAAAAAAAAAAAAAAAAAAAAAAAAAAAAAAAAAAAAAAAAAAAAAAAAAAAAAAAAAAAAAAAAAAAAAAAAAAAAAAAAAAAAAAAAAAAAAAAAAAAAAAAAAAAAAAAAAAAAAAAAAAAAAAAAAAAAAAAAAAAAAAAAAAAAAAAAAAAAAAAAAAAAAAAAAAAAAAAAAAAAAAAAAAAAAAAAAAAAAAAAAAAAAAAAAAAAAAAAAAAAAAAAAAAAAAAAAAAAAAAAAAAAAAAAAAAAAAAAAAAAAAAAAAAAAAAAAAAAAAAAAAAAAAAAAAAAAAAAAAAAAAAAAAAAAAAAAAAAAAAAAAAAAAAAAAAAAAAAAAAAAAAAAAAAAAAAAAAAAAAAAAAAAAAAAAAAAAAAAAAAAAAAAAAAAAAAAAAAAAAAAAAAAAAAAAAAAAAAAAAAAAAAAAAAAAAAAAAAAAAAAAAAAAAAAAAAAAAAAAAAAAAAAAAAAAAAAAAAAAAAAAAAAAAAAAAAAAAAAAAAAAAAAAAAAAAAAAAAAAAAAAAAAAAAAAAAAAAAAAAAAAAAAAAAAAAAAAAAAAAAAAAAAAAAAAAAAAAAAAAAAAAAAAAAAAAAAAAAAAAAAAAAAAAAAAAAAAAAAAAAAAAAAAAAAAAAAAAAAAAAAAAAAAAAAAAAAAAAAAAAAAAAAAAAAAAAAAAAAAAAAAAAAAAAAAAAAAAAAAAAAAAAAAAAAAAAAAAAAAAAAAAAAAAAAAAAAAAAAAAAAAAAAAAAAAAAAAAAAAAAAAAAAAAAAAAAAAAAAAAAAAAAAAAAAAAAAAAAAAAAAAAAAAAAAAAAAAAAAAAAAAAAAAAAAAAAAAAAAAAAAAAAAAAAAAAAAAAAAAAAAAAAAAAAAAAAAAAAAAAAAAAAAAAAAAAAAAAAAAAAAAAAAAAAAAAAAAAAAAAAAAAAAAAAAAAAAAAAAAAAAAAAAAAAAAAAAAAAAAAAAAAAAAAAAAAAAAAAAAAAAAAAAAAAAAAAAAAAAAAAAAAAAAAAAAAAAAAAAAAAAAAAAAAAAAAAAAAAAAAAAAAAAAAAAAAAAAAAAAAAAAAAAAAAAAAAAAAAAAAAAAAAAAAAAAAAAAAAAAAAAAAAAAAAAAAAAAAAAAAAAAAAAAAAAAAAAAAAAAAAAAAAAAAAAAAAAAAAAAAAAAAAAAAAAAAAAAAAAAAAAAAAAAAAAAAAAAAAAAAAAAAAAAAAAAAAAAAAAAAAAAAAAAAAAAAAAAAAAAAAAAAAAAAAAAAAAAAAAAAAAAAAAAAAAAAAAAAAAAAAAAAAAAAAAAAAAAAAAAAAAAAAAAAAAAAAAAAAAAAAAAAAAAAAAAAAAAAAAAAAAAAAAAAAAAAAAAAAAAAAAAAAAAAAAAAAAAAAAAAAAAAAAAAAAAAAAAAAAAAAAAAAAAAAAAAAAAAAAAAAAAAAAAAAAAAAAAAAAAAAAAAAAAAAAAAAAAAAAAAAAAAAAAAAAAAAAAAAAAAAAAAAAAAAAAAAAAAAAAAAAAAAAAAAAAAAAAAAAAAAAAAAAAAAAAAAAAAAAAAAAAAAAAAAAAAAAAAAAAAAAAAAAAAAAAAAAAAAAAAAAAAAAAAAAAAAAAAAAAAAAAAAAAAAAAAAAAAAAAAAAAAAAAAAAAAAAAAAAAAAAAAAAAAAAAAAAAAAAAAAAAAAAAAAAAAAAAAAAAAAAAAAAAAAAAAAAAAAAAAAAAAAAAAAAAAAAAAAAAAAAAAAAAAAAAAAAAAAAAAAAAAAAAAAAAAAAAAAAAAAAAAAAAAAAAAAAAAAAAAAAAAAAAAAAAAAAAAAAAAAAAAAAAAAAAAAAAAAAAAAAAAAAAAAAAAAAAAAAAAAAAAAAAAAAAAAAAAAAAAAAAAAAAAAAAAAAAAAAAAAAAAAAAAAAAAAAAAAAAAAAAAAAAAAAAAAAAAAAAAAAAAAAAAAAAAAAAAAAAAAAAAAAAAAAAAAAAAAAAAAAAAAAAAAAAAAAAAAAAAAAAAAAAAAAAAAAAAAAAAAAAAAAAAAAAAAAAAAAAAAAAAAAAAAAAAAAAAAAAAAAAAAAAAAAAAAAAAAAAAAAAAAAAAAAAAAAAAAAAAAAAAAAAAAAAAAAAAAAAAAAAAAAAAAAAAAAAAAAAAAAAAAAAAAAAAAAAAAAAAAAAAAAAAAAAAAAAAAAAAAAAAAAAAAAAAAAAAAAAAAAAAAAAAAAAAAAAAAAAAAAAAAAAAAAAAAAAAAAAAAAAAAAAAAAAAAAAAAAAAAAAAAAAAAAAAAAAAAAAAAAAAAAAAAAAAAAAAAAAAAAAAAAAAAAAAAAAAAAAAAAAAAAAAAAAAAAAAAAAAAAAAAAAAAAAAAAAAAAAAAAAAAAAAAAAAAAAAAAAAAAAAAAAAAAAAAAAAAAAAAAAAAAAAAAAAAAAAAAAAAAAAAAAAAAAAAAAAAAAAAAAAAAAAAAAAAAAAAAAAAAAAAAAAAAAAAAAAAAAAAAAAAAAAAAAAAAAAAAAAAAAAAAAAAAAAAAAAAAAAAAAAAAAAAAAAAAAAAAAAAAAAAAAAAAAAAAAAAAAAAAAAAAAAAAAAAAAAAAAAAAAAAAAAAAAAAAAAAAAAAAAAAAAAAAAAAAAAAAAAAAAAAAAAAAAAAAAAAAAAAAAAAAAAAAAAAAAAAAAAAAAAAAAAAAAAAAAAAAAAAAAAAAAAAAAAAAAAAAAAAAAAAAAAAAAAAAAAAAAAAAAAAAAAAAAAAAAAAAAAAAAAAAAAAAAAAAAAAAAAAAAAAAAAAAAAAAAAAAAAAAAAAAAAAAAAAAAAAAAAAAAAAAAAAAAAAAAAAAAAAAAAAAAAAAAAAAAAAAAAAAAAAAAAAAAAAAAAAAAAAAAAAAAAAAAAAAAAAAAAAAAAAAAAAAAAAAAAAAAAAAAAAAAAAAAAAAAAAAAAAAAAAAAAAAAAAAAAAAAAAAAAAAAAAAAAAAAAAAAAAAAAAAAAAAAAAAAAAAAAAAAAAAAAAAAAAAAAAAAAAAAAAAAAAAAAAAAAAAAAAAAAAAAAAAAAAAAAAAAAAAAAAAAAAAAAAAAAAAAAAAAAAAAAAAAAAAAAAAAAAAAAAAAAAAAAAAAAAAAAAAAAAAAAAAAAAAAAAAAAAAAAAAAAAAAAAAAAAAAAAAAAAAAAAAAAAAAAAAAAAAAAAAAAAAAAAAAAAAAAAAAAAAAAAAAAAAAAAAAAAAAAAAAAAAAAAAAAAAAAAAAAAAAAAAAAAAAAAAAAAAAAAAAAAAAAAAAAAAAAAAAAAAAAAAAAAAAAAAAAAAAAAAAAAAAAAAAAAAAAAAAAAAAAAAAAAAAAAAAAAAAAAAAAAAAAAAAAAAAAAAAAAAAAAAAAAAAAAAAAAAAAAAAAAAAAAAAAAAAAAAAAAAAAAAAAAAAAAAAAAAAAAAAAAAAAAAAAAAAAAAAAAAAAAAAAAAAAAAAAAAAAAAAAAAAAAAAAAAAAAAAAAAAAAAAAAAAAAAAAAAAAAAAAAAAAAAAAAAAAAAAAAAAAAAAAAAAAAAAAAAAAAAAAAAAAAAAAAAAAAAAAAAAAAAAAAAAAAAAAAAAAAAAAAAAAAAAAAAAAAAAAAAAAAAAAAAAAAAAAAAAAAAAAAAAAAAAAAAAAAAAAAAAAAAAAAAAAAAAAAAAAAAAAAAAAAAAAAAAAAAAAAAAAAAAAAAAAAAAAAAAAAAAAAAAAAAAAAAAAAAAAAAAAAAAAAAAAAAAAAAAAAAAAAAAAAAAAAAAAAAAAAAAAAAAAAAAAAAAAAAAAAAAAAAAAAAAAAAAAAAAAAAAAAAAAAAAAAAAAAAAAAAAAAAAAAAAAAAAAAAAAAAAAAAAAAAAAAAAAAAAAAAAAAAAAAAAAAAAAAAAAAAAAAAAAAAAAAAAAAAAAAAAAAAAAAAAAAAAAAAAAAAAAAAAAAAAAAAAAAAAAAAAAAAAAAAAAAAAAAAAAAAAAAAAAAAAAAAAAAAAAAAAAAAAAAAAAAAAAAAAAAAAAAAAAAAAAAAAAAAAAAAAAAAAAAAAAAAAAAAAAAAAAAAAAAAAAAAAAAAAAAAAAAAAAAAAAAAAAAAAAAAAAAAAAAAAAAAAAAAAAAAAAAAAAAAAAAAAAAAAAAAAAAAAAAAAAAAAAAAAAAAAAAAAAAAAAAAAAAAAAAAAAAAAAAAAAAAAAAAAAAAAAAAAAAAAAAAAAAAAAAAAAAAAAAAAAAAAAAAAAAAAAAAAAAAAAAAAAAAAAAAAAAAAAAAAAAAAAAAAAAAAAAAAAAAAAAAAAAAAAAAAAAAAAAAAAAAAAAAAAAAAAAAAAAAAAAAAAAAAAAAAAAAAAAAAAAAAAAAAAAAAAAAAAAAAAAAAAAAAAAAAAAAAAAAAAAAAAAAAAAAAAAAAAAAAAAAAAAAAAAAAAAAAAAAAAAAAAAAAAAAAAAAAAAAAAAAAAAAAAAAAAAAAAAAAAAAAAAAAAAAAAAAAAAAAAAAAAAAAAAAAAAAAAAAAAAAAAAAAAAAAAAAAAAAAAAAAAAAAAAAAAAAAAAAAAAAAAAAAAAAAAAAAAAAAAAAAAAAAAAAAAAAAAAAAAAAAAAAAAAAAAAAAAAAAAAAAAAAAAAAAAAAAAAAAAAAAAAAAAAAAAAAAAAAAAAAAAAAAAAAAAAAAAAAAAAAAAAAAAAAAAAAAAAAAAAAAAAAAAAAAAAAAAAAAAAAAAAAAAAAAAAAAAAAAAAAAAAAAAAAAAAAAAAAAAAAAAAAAAAAAAAAAAAAAAAAAAAAAAAAAAAAAAAAAAAAAAAAAAAAAAAAAAAAAAAAAAAAAAAAAAAAAAAAAAAAAAAAAAAAAAAAAAAAAAAAAAAAAAAAAAAAAAAAAAAAAAAAAAAAAAAAAAAAAAAAAAAAAAAAAAAAAAAAAAAAAAAAAAAAAAAAAAAAAAAAAAAAAAAAAAAAAAAAAAAAAAAAAAAAAAAAAAAAAAAAAAAAAAAAAAAAAAAAAAAAAAAAAAAAAAAAAAAAAAAAAAAAAAAAAAAAAAAAAAAAAAAAAAAAAAAAAAAAAAAAAAAAAAAAAAAAAAAAAAAAAAAAAAAAAAAAAAAAAAAAAAAAAAAAAAAAAAAAAAAAAAAAAAAAAAAAAAAAAAAAAAAAAAAAAAAAAAAAAAAAAAAAAAAAAAAAAAAAAAAAAAAAAAAAAAAAAAAAAAAAAAAAAAAAAAAAAAAAAAAAAAAAAAAAAAAAAAAAAAAAAAAAAAAAAAAAAAAAAAAAAAAAAAAAAAAAAAAAAAAAAAAAAAAAAAAAAAAAAAAAAAAAAAAAAAAAAAAAAAAAAAAAAAAAAAAAAAAAAAAAAAAAAAAAAAAAAAAAAAAAAAAAAAAAAAAAAAAAAAAAAAAAAAAAAAAAAAAAAAAAAAAAAAAAAAAAAAAAAAAAAAAAAAAAAAAAAAAAAAAAAAAAAAAAAAAAAAAAAAAAAAAAAAAAAAAAAAAAAAAAAAAAAAAAAAAAAAAAAAAAAAAAAAAAAAAAAAAAAAAAAAAAAAAAAAAAAAAAAAAAAAAAAAAAAAAAAAAAAAAAAAAAAAAAAAAAAAAAAAAAAAAAAAAAAAAAAAAAAAAAAAAAAAAAAAAAAAAAAAAAAAAAAAAAAAAAAAAAAAAAAAAAAAAAAAAAAAAAAAAAAAAAAAAAAAAAAAAAAAAAAAAAAAAAAAAAAAAAAAAAAAAAAAAAAAAAAAAAAAAAAAAAAAAAAAAAAAAAAAAAAAAAAAAAAAAAAAAAAAAAAAAAAAAAAAAAAAAAAAAAAAAAAAAAAAAAAAAAAAAAAAAAAAAAAAAAAAAAAAAAAAAAAAAAAAAAAAAAAAAAAAAAAAAAAAAAAAAAAAAAAAAAAAAAAAAAAAAAAAAAAAAAAAAAAAAAAAAAAAAAAAAAAAAAAAAAAAAAAAAAAAAAAAAAAAAAAAAAAAAAAAAAAAAAAAAAAAAAAAAAAAAAAAAAAAAAAAAAAAAAAAAAAAAAAAAAAAAAAAAAAAAAAAAAAAAAAAAAAAAAAAAAAAAAAAAAAAAAAAAAAAAAAAAAAAAAAAAAAAAAAAAAAAAAAAAAAAAAAAAAAAAAAAAAAAAAAAAAAAAAAAAAAAAAAAAAAAAAAAAAAAAAAAAAAAAAAAAAAAAAAAAAAAAAAAAAAAAAAAAAAAAAAAAAAAAAAAAAAAAAAAAAAAAAAAAAAAAAAAAAAAAAAAAAAAAAAAAAAAAAAAAAAAAAAAAAAAAAAAAAAAAAAAAAAAAAAAAAAAAAAAAAAAAAAAAAAAAAAAAAAAAAAAAAAAAAAAAAAAAAAAAAAAAAAAAAAAAAAAAAAAAAAAAAAAAAAAAAAAAAAAAAAAAAAAAAAAAAAAAAAAAAAAAAAAAAAAAAAAAAAAAAAAAAAAAAAAAAAAAAAAAAAAAAAAAAAAAAAAAAAAAAAAAAAAAAAAAAAAAAAAAAAAAAAAAAAAAAAAAAAAAAAAAAAAAAAAAAAAAAAAAAAAAAAAAAAAAAAAAAAAAAAAAAAAAAAAAAAAAAAAAAAAAAAAAAAAAAAAAAAAAAAAAAAAAAAAAAAAAAAAAAAAAAAAAAAAAAAAAAAAAAAAAAAAAAAAAAAAAAAAAAAAAAAAAAAAAAAAAAAAAAAAAAAAAAAAAAAAAAAAAAAAAAAAAAAAAAAAAAAAAAAAAAAAAAAAAAAAAAAAAAAAAAAAAAAAAAAAAAAAAAAAAAAAAAAAAAAAAAAAAAAAAAAAAAAAAAAAAAAAAAAAAAAAAAAAAAAAAAAAAAAAAAAAAAAAAAAAAAAAAAAAAAAAAAAAAAAAAAAAAAAAAAAAAAAAAAAAAAAAAAAAAAAAAAAAAAAAAAAAAAAAAAAAAAAAAAAAAAAAAAAAAAAAAAAAAAAAAAAAAAAAAAAAAAAAAAAAAAAAAAAAAAAAAAAAAAAAAAAAAAAAAAAAAAAAAAAAAAAAAAAAAAAAAAAAAAAAAAAAAAAAAAAAAAAAAAAAAAAAAAAAAAAAAAAAAAAAAAAAAAAAAAAAAAAAAAAAAAAAAAAAAAAAAAAAAAAAAAAAAAAAAAAAAAAAAAAAAAAAAAAAAAAAAAAAAAAAAAAAAAAAAAAAAAAAAAAAAAAAAAAAAAAAAAAAAAAAAAAAAAAAAAAAAAAAAAAAAAAAAAAAAAAAAAAAAAAAAAAAAAAAAAAAAAAAAAAAAAAAAAAAAAAAAAAAAAAAAAAAAAAAAAAAAAAAAAAAAAAAAAAAAAAAAAAAAAAAAAAAAAAAAAAAAAAAAAAAAAAAAAAAAAAAAAAAAAAAAAAAAAAAAAAAAAAAAAAAAAAAAAAAAAAAAAAAAAAAAAAAAAAAAAAAAAAAAAAAAAAAAAAAAAAAAAAAAAAAAAAAAAAAAAAAAAAAAAAAAAAAAAAAAAAAAAAAAAAAAAAAAAAAAAAAAAAAAAAAAAAAAAAAAAAAAAAAAAAAAAAAAAAAAAAAAAAAAAAAAAAAAAAAAAAAAAAAAAAAAAAAAAAAAAAAAAAAAAAAAAAAAAAAAAAAAAAAAAAAAAAAAAAAAAAAAAAAAAAAAAAAAAAAAAAAAAAAAAAAAAAAAAAAAAAAAAAAAAAAAAAAAAAAAAAAAAAAAAAAAAAAAAAAAAAAAAAAAAAAAAAAAAAAAAAAAAAAAAAAAAAAAAAAAAAAAAAAAAAAAAAAAAAAAAAAAAAAAAAAAAAAAAAAAAAAAAAAAAAAAAAAAAAAAAAAAAAAAAAAAAAAAAAAAAAAAAAAAAAAAAAAAAAAAAAAAAAAAAAAAAAAAAAAAAAAAAAAAAAAAAAAAAAAAAAAAAAAAAAAAAAAAAAAAAAAAAAAAAAAAAAAAAAAAAAAAAAAAAAAAAAAAAAAAAAAAAAAAAAAAAAAAAAAAAAAAAAAAAAAAAAAAAAAAAAAAAAAAAAAAAAAAAAAAAAAAAAAAAAAAAAAAAAAAAAAAAAAAAAAAAAAAAAAAAAAAAAAAAAAAAAAAAAAAAAAAAAAAAAAAAAAAAAAAAAAAAAAAAAAAAAAAAAAAAAAAAAAAAAAAAAAAAAAAAAAAAAAAAAAAAAAAAAAAAAAAAAAAAAAAAAAAAAAAAAAAAAAAAAAAAAAAAAAAAAAAAAAAAAAAAAAAAAAAAAAAAAAAAAAAAAAAAAAAAAAAAAAAAAAAAAAAAAAAAAAAAAAAAAAAAAAAAAAAAAAAAAAAAAAAAAAAAAAAAAAAAAAAAAAAAAAAAAAAAAAAAAAAAAAAAAAAAAAAAAAAAAAAAAAAAAAAAAAAAAAAAAAAAAAAAAAAAAAAAAAAAAAAAAAAAAAAAAAAAAAAAAAAAAAAAAAAAAAAAAAAAAAAAAAAAAAAAAAAAAAAAAAAAAAAAAAAAAAAAAAAAAAAAAAAAAAAAAAAAAAAAAAAAAAAAAAAAAAAAAAAAAAAAAAAAAAAAAAAAAAAAAAAAAAAAAAAAAAAAAAAAAAAAAAAAAAAAAAAAAAAAAAAAAAAAAAAAAAAAAAAAAAAAAAAAAAAAAAAAAAAAAAAAAAAAAAAAAAAAAAAAAAAAAAAAAAAAAAAAAAAAAAAAAAAAAAAAAAAAAAAAAAAAAAAAAAAAAAAAAAAAAAAAAAAAAAAAAAAAAAAAAAAAAAAAAAAAAAAAAAAAAAAAAAAAAAAAAAAAAAAAAAAAAAAAAAAAAAAAAAAAAAAAAAAAAAAAAAAAAAAAAAAAAAAAAAAAAAAAAAAAAAAAAAAAAAAAAAAAAAAAAAAAAAAAAAAAAAAAAAAAAAAAAAAAAAAAAAAAAAAAAAAAAAAAAAAAAAAAAAAAAAAAAAAAAAAAAAAAAAAAAAAAAAAAAAAAAAAAAAAAAAAAAAAAAAAAAAAAAAAAAAAAAAAAAAAAAAAAAAAAAAAAAAAAAAAAAAAAAAAAAAAAAAAAAAAAAAAAAAAAAAAAAAAAAAAAAAAAAAAAAAAAAAAAAAAAAAAAAAAAAAAAAAAAAAAAAAAAAAAAAAAAAAAAAAAAAAAAAAAAAAAAAAAAAAAAAAAAAAAAAAAAAAAAAAAAAAAAAAAAAAAAAAAAAAAAAAAAAAAAAAAAAAAAAAAAAAAAAAAAAAAAAAAAAAAAAAAAAAAAAAAAAAAAAAAAAAAAAAAAAAAAAAAAAAAAAAAAAAAAAAAAAAAAAAAAAAAAAAAAAAAAAAAAAAAAAAAAAAAAAAAAAAAAAAAAAAAAAAAAAAAAAAAAAAAAAAAAAAAAAAAAAAAAAAAAAAAAAAAAAAAAAAAAAAAAAAAAAAAAAAAAAAAAAAAAAAAAAAAAAAAAAAAAAAAAAAAAAAAAAAAAAAAAAAAAAAAAAAAAAAAAAAAAAAAAAAAAAAAAAAAAAAAAAAAAAAAAAAAAAAAAAAAAAAAAAAAAAAAAAAAAAAAAAAAAAAAAAAAAAAAAAAAAAAAAAAAAAAAAAAAAAAAAAAAAAAAAAAAAAAAAAAAAAAAAAAAAAAAAAAAAAAAAAAAAAAAAAAAAAAAAAAAAAAAAAAAAAAAAAAAAAAAAAAAAAAAAAAAAAAAAAAAAAAAAAAAAAAAAAAAAAAAAAAAAAAAAAAAAAAAAAAAAAAAAAAAAAAAAAAAAAAAAAAAAAAAAAAAAAAAAAAAAAAAAAAAAAAAAAAAAAAAAAAAAAAAAAAAAAAAAAAAAAAAAAAAAAAAAAAAAAAAAAAAAAAAAAAAAAAAAAAAAAAAAAAAAAAAAAAAAAAAAAAAAAAAAAAAAAAAAAAAACAAAAAAAAAAAAAAAAAAAAAAAAAAAAAAAAAAAAAAAAAAAAAAAAAAAAAAAAAAAAAAAAAAAAAAAAAAAAAAAAAAAAAAAAAAAAAAAAAAAAAAAAAAAAAAAAAAAAAAAAAAAAAAAAAAAAAAAAAAAAAAAAAAAAAAAAAAAAAAAAAAAAAAAAAAAAAAAAAAAAAAAAAAAAAAAAAAAAAAAAAAAAAAAAAAAAAAAAAAAAAAAAAAAAAAAAAAAAAAAAAAAAAAAAAAAAAAAAAAAAAAAAAAAAAAAAAAAAAAAAAAAAAAAAAAAAAAAAAAAAAAAAAAAAAAAAAAAAAAAAAAAAAAAAAAAAAAAAAAAAAAAAAAAAAAAAAAAAAAAAAAAAAAAAAAAAAAAAAAAAAAAAAAAAAAAAAAAAAAAAAAAAAAAAAAAAAAAAAAAAAAAAAAAAAAAAAAAAAAAAAAAAAAAAAAAAAAAAAAAAAAAAAAAAAAAAAAAAAAAAAAAAAAAAAAAAAAAAAAAAAAAAAAAAAAAAAAAAAAAAAAAAAAAAAAAAAAAAAAAAAAAAAAAAAAAAAAAAAAAAAAAAAAAAAAAAAAAAAAAAAAAAAAAAAAAAAAAAAAAAAAAAAAAAAAAAAAAAAAAAAAAAAAAAAAAAAAAAAAAAAAAAAAAAAAAAAAAAAAAAAAAAAAAAAAAAAAAAAAAAAAAAAAAAAAAAAAAAAAAAAAAAAAAAAAAAAAAAAAAAAAAAAAAAAAAAAAAAAAAAAAAAAAAAAAAAAAAAAAAAAAAAAAAAAAAAAAAAAAAAAAAAAAAAAAAAAAAAAAAAAAAAAAAAAAAAAAAAAAAAAAAAAAAAAAAAAAAAAAAAAAAAAAAAAAAAAAAAAAAAAAAAAAAAAAAAAAAAAAAAAAAAAAAAAAAAAAAAAAAAAAAAAAAAAAAAAAAAAAAAAAAAAAAAAAAAAAAAAAAAAAAAAAAAAAAAAAAAAAAAAAAAAAAAAAAAAAAAAAAAAAAAAAAAAAAAAAAAAAAAAAAAAAAAAAAAAAAAAAAAAAAAAAAAAAAAAAAAAAAAAAAAAAAAAAAAAAAAAAAAAAAAAAAAAAAAAAAAAAAAAAAAAAAAAAAAAAAAAAAAAAAAAAAAAAAAAAAAAAAAAAAAAAAAAAAAAAAAAAAAAAAAAAAAAAAAAAAAAAAAAAAAAAAAAAAAAAAAAAAAAAAAAAAAAAAAAAAAAAAAAAAAAAAAAAAAAAAAAAAAAAAAAAAAAAAAAAAAAAAAAAAAAAAAAAAAAAAAAAAAAAAAAAAAAAAAAAAAAAAAAAAAAAAAAAAAAAAAAAAAAAAAAAAAAAAAAAAAAAAAAAAAAAAAAAAAAAAAAAAAAAAAAAAAAAAAAAAAAAAAAAAAAAAAAAAAAAAAAAAAAAAAAAAAAAAAAAAAAAAAAAAAAAAAAAAAAAAAAAAAAAAAAAAAAAAAAAAAAAAAAAAAAAAAAAAAAAAAAAAAAAAAAAAAAAAAAAAAAAAAAAAAAAAAAAAAAAAAAAAAAAAAAAAAAAAAAAAAAAAAAAAAAAAAAAAAAAAAAAAAAAAAAAAAAAAAAAAAAAAAAAAAAAAAAAAAAAAAAAAAAAAAAAAAAAAAAAAAAAAAAAAAAAAAAAAAAAAAAAAAAAAAAAAAAAAAAAAAAAAAAAAAAAAAAAAAAAAAAAAAAAAAAAAAAAAAAAAAAAAAAAAAAAAAAAAAAAAAAAAAAAAAAAAAAAAAAAAAAAAAAAAAAAAAAAAAAAAAAAAAAAAAAAAAAAAAAAAAAAAAAAAAAAAAAAAAAAAAAAAAAAAAAAAAAAAAAAAAAAAAAAAAAAAAAAAAAAAAAAAAAAACAAAAAAAAAAAAAAAAAAAAAAAAAAAAAAAAAAAAAAAAAAAAAAAAAAAAAAAAAAAAAAAAAAAAAAAAAAAAAAAAAAAAAAAAAAAAAAAAAAAAAAAAAAAAAAAAAAAAAAAAAAAAAAAAAAAAAAAAAAAAAAAAAAAAAAAAAAAAAAAAAAAAAAAAAAAAAAAAAAAAAAAAAAAAAAAAAAAAAAAAAAAAAAAAAAAAAAAAAAAAAAAAAAAAAAAAAAAAAAAAAAAAAAAAAAAAAAAAAAAAAAAAAAAAAAAAAAAAAAAAAAAAAAAAAAAAAAAAAAAAAAAAAAAAAAAAAAAAAAAAAAAAAAAAAAAAAAAAAAAAAAAAAAAAAAAAAAAAAAAAAAAAAAAAAAAAAAAAAAAAAAAAAAAAAAAAAAAAAAAAAAAAAAAAAAAAAAAAAAAAAAAAAAAAAAAAAAAAAAAAAAAAAAAAAAAAAAAAAAAAAAAAAAAAAAAAAAAAAAAAAAAAAAAAAAAAAAAAAAAAAAAAAAAAAAAAAAAAAAAAAAAAAAAAAAAAAAAAAAAAAAAAAAAAAAAAAAAAAAAAAAAAAAAAAAAAAAAAAAAAAAAAAAAAAAAAAAAAAAAAAAAAAAAAAAAAAAAAAAAAAAAAAAAAAAAAAAAAAAAAAAAAAAAAAAAAAAAAAAAAAAAAAAAAAAAAAAAAACAAAAAAAAAAAAAAAAAAAAAAAAAAAAAAAAAAAAAAAAAAAAAAAAAAAAAAAAAAAAAAAAAAAAAAAAAAAAAAAAAAAAAAAAAAAAAAAAAAAAAAAAAAAAAAAAAAAAAAAAAAAAAAAAAAAAAAAAAAAAAAAAAAAAAAAAAAAAAAAAAAAAAAAAAAAAAAAAAAAAAAAAAAAAAAAAAAAAAAAAAAAAAAAAAAAAAAAAAAAAAAAAAAAAAAAAAAAAAAAAAAAAAAAAAAAAAAAAAAAAAAAAAAAAAAAAAAAAAAAAAAAAAAAAAAAAAAAAAAAAAAAAAAAAAAAAAAAAAAAAAAAAAAAAAAAAAAAAAAAAAAAAAAAAAAAAAAAAAAAAAAAAAAAAAAAAAAAAAAAAAAAAAAAAAAAAAAAAAAAAAAAAAAAAAAAAAAAAAAAAAAAAAAAAAAAAAAAAAAAAAAAAAAAAAAAAAAAAAAAAAAAAAAAAAAAAAAAAAAAAAAAAAAAAAAAAAAAAAAAAAAAAAAAAAAAAAAAAAAAAAAAAAAAAAAAAAAAAAAAAAAAAAAAAAAAAAAAAAAAAAAAAAAAAAAAAAAAAAAAAAAAAAAAAAAAAAAAAAAAAAAAAAAAAAAAAAAAAAAAAAAAAAAAAAAAAAAAAAAAAAAAAAAAAAAAAAAAAAAAAAAAAAAAAAAAAAAAAAAAAAAAAAAAAAAAAAAAAAAAAAAAAAAAAAAAAAAAAAAAAAAAAAAAAAAAAAAAAAAAAAAAAAAAAAAAAAAAAAAAAAAAAAAAAAAAAAAAAAAAAAAAAAAAAAAAAAAAAAAAAAAAAAAAAAAAAAAAAAAAAAAAAAAAAAAAAAAAAAAAAAAAAAAAAAAAAAAAAAAAAAAAAAAAAAAAAAAAAAAAAAAAAAAAAAAAAAAAAAAAAAAAAAAAAAAAAAAAAAAAAAAAAAAAAAAAAAAAAAAAAAAAAAAAAAAAAAAAAAAAAAAAAAAAAAAAAAAAAAAAAAAAAAAAAAAAAAAAAAAAAAAAAAAAAAAAAAAAAAAAAAAAAAAAAAAAAAAAAAAAAAAAAAAAAAAAAAAAAAAAAAAAAAAAAAAAAAAAAAAAAAAAAAAAAAAAAAAAAAAAAAAAAAAAAAAAAAAAAAAAAAAAAAAAAAAAAAAAAAAAAAAAAAAAAAAAAAAAAAAAAAAAAAAAAAAAAAAAAAAAAAAAAAAAAAAAAAAAAAAAAAAAAAAAAAAAAAAAAAAAAAAAAAAAAAAAAAAAAAAAAAAAAAAAAAAAAAAAAAAAAAAAAAAAAAAAAAAAAAAAAAAAAAAAAAAAAAAAAAAAAAAAAAAAAAAAAAAAAAAAAAAAAAAAAAAAAAAAAAAAAAAAAAAAAAAAAAAAAAAAAAAAAAAAAAAAAAAAAAAAAAAAAAAAAAAAAAAAAAAAAAAAAAAAAAAAAAAAAAAAAAAAAAAAAAAAAAAAAAAAAAAAAAAAAAAAAAAAAAAAAAAAAAAAAAAAAAAAAAAAAAAAAAAAAAAAAAAAAAAAAAAAAAAAAAAAAAAAAAAAAAAAAAAAAAAAAAAAAAAAAAAAAAAAAAAAAAAAAAAAAAAAAAAAAAAAAAAAAAAAAAAAAAAAAAAAAAAAAAAAAAAAAAAAAAAAAAAAAAAAAAAAAAAAAAAAAAAAAAAAAAAAAAAAAAAAAAAAAAAAAAAAAAAAAAAAAAAAAAAAAAAAAAAAAAAAAAAAAAAAAAAAAAAAAAAAAAAAAAAAAAAAAAAAAAAAAAAAAAAAAAAAAAAAAAAAAAAAAAAAAAAAAAAAAAAAAAAAAAAAAAAAAAAAAAAAAAAAAAAAAAAAAAAAAAAAAAAAAAAAAAAAAAAAAAAAAAAAAAAAAAAAAAAAAAAAAAAAAAAAAAAAAAAAAAAAAAAAAAAAAAAAAAAAAAAAAAAAAAAAAAAAAAAAAAAAAAAAAAAAAAAAAAAAAAAAAAAAAAAAAAAAAAAAAAAAAAAAAAAAAAAAAAAAAAAAAAAAAAAAAAAAAAAAAAAAAAAAAAAAAAAAAAAAAAAAAAAAAAAAAAAAAAAAAAAAAAAAAAAAAAAAAAAAAAAAAAAAAAAAAAAAAAAAAAAAAAAAAAAAAAAAAAAAAAAAAAAAAAAAAAAAAAAAAAAAAAAAAAAAAAAAAAAAAAAAAAAAAAAAAAAAAAAAAAAAAAAAAAAAAAAAAAAAAAAAAAAAAAAAAAAAAAAAAAAAAAAAAAAAAAAAAAAAAAAAAAAAAAAAAAAAAAAAAAAAAAAAAAAAAAAAAAAAAAAAAAAAAAAAAAAAAAAAAAAAAAAAAAAAAAAAAAAAAAAAAAAAAAAAAAAAAAAAAAAAAAAAAAAAAAAAAAAAAAAAAAAAAAAAAAAAAAAAAAAAAAAAAAAAAAAAAAAAAAAAAAAAAAAAAAAAAAAAAAAAAAAAAAAAAAAAAAAAAAAAAAAAAAAAAAAAAAAAAAAAAAAAAAAAAAAAAAAAAAAAAAAAAAAAAAAAAAAAAAAAAAAAAAAAAAAAAAAAAAAAAAAAAAAAAAAAAAAAAAAAAAAAAAAAAAAAAAAAAAAAAAAAAAAAAAAAAAAAAAAAAAAAAAAAAAAAAAAAAAAAAAAAAAAAAAAAAAAAAAAAAAAAAAAAAAAAAAAAAAAAAAAAAAAAAAAAAAAAAAAAAAAAAAAAAAAAAAAAAAAAAAAAAAAAAAAAAAAAAAAAAAAAAAAAAAAAAAAAAAAAAAAAAAAAAAAAAAAAAAAAAAAAAAAAAAAAAAAAAAAAAAAAAAAAAAAAAAAAAAAAAAAAAAAAAAAAAAAAAAAAAAAAAAAAAAAAAAAAAAAAAAAAAAAAAAAAAAAAAAAAAAAAAAAAAAAAAAAAAAAAAAAAAAAAAAAAAAAAAAAAAAAAAAAAAAAAAAAAAAAAAAAAAAAAAAAAAAAAAAAAAAAAAAAAAAAAAAAAAAAAAAAAAAAAAAAAAAAAAAAAAAAAAAAAAAAAAAAAAAAAAAAAAAAAAAAAAAAAAAAAAAAAAAAAAAAAAAAAAAAAAAAAAAAAAAAAAAAAAAAAAAAAAAAAAAAAAAAAAAAAAAAAAAAAAAAAAAAAAAAAAAAAAAAAAAAAAAAAAAAAAAAAAAAAAAAAAAAAAAAAAAAAAAAAAAAAAAAAAAAAAAAAAAAAAAAAAAAAAAAAAAAAAAAAAAAAAAAAAAAAAAAAAAAAAAAAAAAAAAAAAAAAAAAAAAAAAAAAAAAAAAAAAAAAAAAAAAAAAAAAAAAAAAAAAAAAAAAAAAAAAAAAAAAAAAAAAAAAAAAAAAAAAAAAAAAAAAAAAAAAAAAAAAAAAAAAAAAAAAAAAAAAAAAAAAAAAAAAAAAAAAAAAAAAAAAAAAAAAAAAAAAAAAAAAAAAAAAAAAAAAAAAAAAAAAAAAAAAAAAAAAAAAAAAAAAAAAAAAAAAAAAAAAAAAAAAAAAAAAAAAAAAAAAAAAAAAAAAAAAAAAAAAAAAAAAAAAAAAAAAAAAAAAAAAAAAAAAAAAAAAAAAAAAAAAAAAAAAAAAAAAAAAAAAAAAAAAAAAAAAAAACAAAAAAAAAAAAAAAAAAAAAAAAAAAAAAAAAAAAAAAAAAAAAAAAAAAAAAAAAAAAAAAAAAAAAAAAAAAAAAAAAAAAAAAAAAAAAAAAAAAAAAAAAAAAAAAAAAAAAAAAAAAAAAAAAAAAAAAAAAAAAAAAAAAAAAAAAAAAAAAAAAAAAAAAAAAAAAAAAAAAAAAAAAAAAAAAAAAAAAAAAAAAAAAAAAAAAAAAAAAAAAAAAAAAAAAAAAAAAAAAAAAAAAAAAAAAAAAAAAAAAAAAAAAAAAAAAAAAAAAAAAAAAAAAAAAAAAAAAAAAAAAAAAAAAAAAAAAAAAAAAAAAAAAAAAAAAAAAAAAAAAAAAAAAAAAAAAAAAAAAAAAAAAAAAAAAAAAAAAAAAAAAAAAAAAACAAAAAAAAAAAAAAAAAAAAAAAAAAAAAAAAAAAAAAAAAAAAAAAAAAAAAAAAAAAAAAAAAAAAAAAAAAAAAAAAAAAAAAAAAAAAAAAAAAAAAAAAAAAAAAAAAAAAAAAAAAAAAAAAAAAAAAAAAAAAAAAAAAAAAAAAAAAAAAAAAAAAAAAAAAAAAAAAAAAAAAAAAAAAAAAAAAAAAAAAAAAAAAAAAAAAAAAAAAAAAAAAAAAAAAAAAAAAAAAAAAAAAAAAAAAAAAAAAAAAAAAAAAAAAAAAAAAAAAAAAAAAAAAAAAAAAAAAAAAAAAAAAAAAAAAAAAAAAAAAAAAAAAAAAAAAAAAAAAAAAAAAAAAAAAAAAAAAAAAAAAAAAAAAAAAAAAAAAAAAAAAAAAAAAAAAAAAAAAAAAAAAAAAAAAAAAAAAAAAAAAAAAAAAAAAAAAAAAAAAAAAAAAAAAAAAAAAAAAAAAAAAAAAAAAAAAAAAAAAAAAAAAAAAAAAAAAAAAAAAAAAAAAAAAAAAAAAAAAAAAAAAAAAAAAAAAAAAAAAAAAAAAAAAAAAAAAAAAAAAAAAAAAAAAAAAAAAAAAAAAAAAAAAAAAAAAAAAAAAAAAAAAAAAAAAAAAAAAAAAAAAAAAAAAAAAAAAAAAAAAAAAAAAAAAAAAAAAAAAAAAAAAAAAAAAAAAAAAAAAAAAAAAAAAAAAAAACAAAAAAAAAAAAAAAAAAAAAAAAAAAAAAAAAAAAAAAAAAAAAAAAAAAAAAAAAAAAAAAAAAAAAAAAAAAAAAAAAAAAAAAAAAAAAAAAAAAAAAAAAAAAAAAAAAAAAAAAAAAAAAAAAAAAAAAAAAAAAAAAAAAAAAAAAAAAAAAAAAAAAAAAAAAAAAAAAAAAAAAAAAAAAAAAAAAAAAAAAAAAAAAAAAAAAAAAAAAAAAAAAAAAAAAAAAAAAAAAAAAAAAAAAAAAAAAAAAAAAAAAAAAAAAAAAAAAAAAAAAAAAAAAAAAAAAAAAAAAAAAAAAAAAAAAAAAAAAAAAAAAAAAAAAAAAAAAAAAAAAAAAAAAAAAAAAAAAAAAAAAAAAAAAAAAAAAAAAAAAAAAAAAAAAAAAAAAAAAAAAAAAAAAAAAAAAAAAAAAAAAAAAAAAAAAAAAAAAAAAAAAAAAAAAAAAAAAAAAAAAAAAAAAAAAAAAAAAAAAAAAAAAAAAAAAAAAAAAAAAAAAAAAAAAAAAAAAAAAAAAAAAAAAAAAAAAAAAAAAAAAAAAAAAAAAAAAAAAAAAAAAAAAAAAAAAAAAAAAAAAAAAAAAAAAAAAAAAAAAAAAAAAAAAAAAAAAAAAAAAAAAAAAAAAAAAAAAAAAAAAAAAAAAAAAAAAAAAAAAAAAAAAAAAAAAAAAAAAAAAAAAAAAAAAAAAAAAAAAAAAAAAAAAAAAAAAAAAAAAAAAAAAAAAAAAAAAAAAAAAAAAAAAAAAAAAAAAAAAAAAAAAAAAAAAAAAAAAAAAAAAAAAAAAAAAAAAAAAAAAAAAAAAAAAAAAAAAAAAAAAAAAAAAAAAAAAAAAAAAAAAAAAAAAAAAAAAAAAAAAAAAAAAAAAAAAAAAAAAAAAAAAAAAAAAAAAAAAAAAAAAAAAAAAAAAAAAAAAAAAAAAAAAAAAAAAAAAAAAAAAAAAAAAAAAAAAAAAAAAAAAAAAAAAAAAAAAAAAAAAAAAAAAAAAAAAAAAAAAAAAAAAAAAAAAAAAAAAAAAAAAAAAAAAAAAAAAAAAAAAAAAAAAAAAAAAAAAAAAAAAAAAAAAAAAAAAAAAAAAAAAAAAAAAAAAAAAAAAAAAAAAAAAAAAAAAAAAAAAAAAAAAAAAAAAAAAAAAAAAAAAAAAAAAAAAAAAAAAAAAAAAAAAAAAAAAAAAAAAAAAAAAAAAAAAAAAAAAAAAAAAAAAAAAAAAAAAAAAAAAAAAAAAAAAAAAAAAAAAAAAAAAAAAAAAAAAAAAAAAAAAAAAAAAAAAAAAAAAAAAAAAAAAAAAAAAAAAAAAAAAAAAAAAAAAAAAAAAAAAAAAAAAAAAAAAAAAAAAAAAAAAAAAAAAAAAAAAAAAAAAAAAAAAAAAAAAAAAAAAAAAAAAAAAAAAAAAAAAAAAAAAAAAAAAAAAAAAAAAAAAAAAAAAAAAAAAAAAAAAAAAAAAAAAAAAAAAAAAAAAAAAAAAAAAAAAAAAAAAAAAAAAAAAAAAAAAAAAAAAAAAAAAAAAAAAAAAAAAAAAAAAAAAAAAAAAAAAAAAAAAAAAAAAAAAAAAAAAAAAAAAAAAAAAAAAAAAAAAAAAAAAAAAAAAAAAAAAAAAAAAAAAAAAAAAAAAAAAAAAAAAAAAAAAAAAAAAAAAAAAAAAAAAAAAAAAAAAAAAAAAAAAAAAAAAAAAAAAAAAAAAAAAAAAAAAAAAAAAAAAAAAAAAAAAAAAAAAAAAAAAAAAAAAAAAAAAAAAAAAAAAAAAAAAAAAAAAAAAAAAAAAAAAAAAAAAAAAAAAAAAAAAAAAAAAAAAAAAAAAAAAAAAAAAAAAAAAAAAAAAAAAAAAAAAAAAAAAAAAAAAAAAAAAAAAAAAAAAAAAAAAAAAAAAAAAAAAAAAAAAAAAAAAAAAAAAAAAAAAAAAAAAAAAAAAAAAAAAAAAAAAAAAAAAAAAAAAAAAAAAAAAAAAAAAAAAAAAAAAAAAAAAAAAAAAAAAAAAAAAAAAAAAAAAAAAAAAAAAAAAAAAAAAAAAAAAAAAAAAAAAAAAAAAAAAAAAAAAAAAAAAAAAAAAAAAAAAAAAAAAAAAAAAAAAAAAAAAAAAAAAAAAAAAAAAAAAAAAAAAAAAAAAAAAAAAAAAAAAAAAAAAAAAAAAAAAAAAAAAAAAAAAAAAAAAAAAAAAAAAAAAAAAAAAAAAAAAAAAAAACAAAAAAAAAAAAAAAAAAAAAAAAAAAAAAAAAAAAAAAAAAAAAAAAAAAAAAAAAAAAAAAAAAAAAAAAAAAAAAAAAAAAAAAAAAAAAAAAAAAAAAAAAAAAAAAAAAAAAAAAAAAAAAAAAAAAAAAAAAAAAAAAAAAAAAAAAAAAAAAAAAAAAAAAAAAAAAAAAAAAAAAAAAAAAAAAAAAAAAAAAAAAAAAAAAAAAAAAAAAAAAAAAAAAAAAAAAAAAAAAAAAAAAAAAAAAAAAAAAAAAAAAAAAAAAAAAAAAAAAAAAAAAAAAAAAAAAAAAAAAAAAAAAAAAAAAAAAAAAAAAAAAAAAAAAAAAAAAAAAAAAAAAAAAAAAAAAAAAAAAAAAAAAAAAAAAAAAAAAAAAAAAAAAAAAAAAAAAAAAAAAAAAAAAAAAAAAAAAAAAAAAAAAAAAAAAAAAAAAAAAAAAAAAAAAAAAAAAAAAAAAAAAAAAAAAAAAAAAAACAAAAAAAAAAAAATAATAAAAAAAAAACAAAAAAAAAAAAAAAAAAAAAAAAAAAAA
>NW_027210581.1:0-62594 GCF_027789765.1 Dendropsophus ebraccatus
AATAAAAAACGTCCGCATTTGCAAAAAACGTCCGAAAATAATGTTCATGTCATTATTTTGACATCCGCAGCGAAAACATCCATTTTTCAATGCATTGTGTGCAAAAACGGACGTTTTTTAAACTAGGGAAATCGGATGTTTTTTTCTCCATTTTTGACGTGTGAACATAGCCTATCTTCTATTCTGGGTGTAGAAAGGATAGGAGTTGTTCTCATGAGATAACCCTTTTAAAGCTTACAATTTATTTAAAATCTTTCCCATATATGCAAAATATGCAAAAAAAAAACAACTTGTAACTAAACCTCGTAATGTATTCTTGATATGCAGAGGCCTCTATAACTGATCAGAATCTCTTCACTTACAAACATGAAGCATGGGAGTCTTTGGAGCTTCCCACTAAGGTATCATATTACAAAACTCGTTTTAAGAAACATAGTATCGGCGCTACTCACTAGGCACGATTCACACACTTAGGCAGACTGGTATTCTTGCATGACAATACTTTTGCATCCGGGGTGCTCCCTTGAAAACCAGACATTCCTTATATATGCACCGATATGTAGAAAAAGATACGGGGGCACTCACCGTTCAGATGCGTAGTCTTTATTTCAAGTTCAGGTTAAAATTTCAACAGATACATCTGTGGCGGGCCTGGACGCCAACCACTATTCACACAAGCTATGACAGCCGTTTCACGCGCATGCGCGCTGTGTCAGGCCAGGCCCGCCACAGATGTATCTGTTGAAATTTTAACCTGCACTTGAAATAAAGACTACGCATCTGAACGCTGAGTGTCCCGTATCTTTTTACTACATATCGGTATCATATTACAAAGCTTGAGACTGCATGAGGGACAACAGAAGAGGAGGTAAGAAGAAATAAAGATAAAGTGCAGGATACTATTGCTATAAAACACATGGTACAGGGACAATTGAATAGAAAAAATGTCATTAATGAAATGCACCCATAACAGTTTATTCTGAAATGTCAACAGTAATCATAGGGAAGGTGTAAAGGGAATCTGTCACAGGAGGGCAGGAGTCCTTCCGCTCACCGACCTGCGGGGGGGGGCGGGGGGTTGGGGTGGCGGGGGCATGGGGACCAGAGCGGAGCGCCGCGGCTCTATGCGGCTGCTGCCACTCACCGACACTCACGCACCTCCGGGATGAACCTGCTCTGCACCGCAACCGACCGGACCTCTGTGATCTGTCTCCTTCCTCTGACCGGAAGCCGCTGCCCATTTTACAGCCTGGTTGAGTACAGGCTCAATAAAGTGGCGCCGCCACCCTGCCTCATATAATTCTGCTTTGTACTGCACATGTCTATGCACATGCGCAGTAGACAGCGACGGAACCTCAATGTAAGTGAACCAGACGGACTCCGTCGGTTCACTCTAATGATGTGGAGCTGCCGTATAGCGTCTGTGTGTGTGAAATGACGTCACACACAGACACTATAAACATGGCAGCCCCTGTGCAGGAGTAAATTATGAAAAATAATCAAACACTAAGTTAAAAAAAAAAAAAAATACAACACACTTATTTGATCTTATTACTTTTCATTAAAAAAATTCCAAAAAGTGACACTGTCCTTTAAGGTTATCCAGCATTAGAAAAATATCGCCATTAGATAACCCTTTATAAGCCGCTGACCACACAGCAATCATGGGGTGCTGTTAAGCTGTCAGTATAAAGTGTATGGAGGCTTCCCAAGTCCCATGCTGAACTTTTACATCTATGGGGAGCAAGGGAGTGGTAACTCAGCCAAAACAAACGCAATTTTTTTTTTTTTAAGGGATTGATTAGGTTACAGTACCAGACAGGTTATCGAACTAGACTTCATTAGTTTGAAAAAGTATGGCTTAGGGGCAATCTGATAAAATTCTAATTTATTCTAATTGTCACATTGGAAAGAATTGGAAAGAACTTCCATCTAGTCTGGATGGAACGCCCTATAATAGGGAAATCAAAATGTTTTTTGGGTTTTTCTTTATGCCTTCCTCTGGATCAACAGAGAAGGGTATAGGTAGAACTTGATAGACAGTTGTCTCTTACAACCTTATCAACTATAAAAAAAAAGGTGAATTTACACACAATAAACCTTTAAATAATATAATAGTTTAGCATAGGTGCACAGGAAGGGACACCACACCATGGGAACCAGCACTGGCCTCCTTGCGCTGATAGGGGATATGTTTGAATTCTTTTATCCCAGCTGGTGTCCATGTCTTGTTTTGTGAATGATCATAGGCATTATATTCCAACAGCCAGTTCGTACCTGCTCAGGCAGGGATTAACCCCTTACCTGCCATCCAAGTTGTTTAATTATCTGCCTAAGATTGTCTGCATATATGAATGGCAACACAACCTGGATGTACATTAAGACAATCTACCTAATATCTATGCCAAATATGCTAAATAATCCAATAAGGAGGAATCAAACTTATCCTGCAGGCCATCTGGGGACATGTTGTCTTATCAAGGAACACAGCTAATACACACACTATATATCATACATCCCATATATATCCCATACCTGGGATGGAGGACGGACTATTTGGAGGTATTAACCTCATACATGGATAGCTTCTTTACCAACCAGTCCGCTTGAGATTTCCTATATTCCTGAGGAACCCATGACTATTCAGTGGAGGAAACGCATTTGAATACAGAGGCAAATTTATTGGTTTATCTACTAGATAAAGTCTGAAGCTATAATCCAGCTTTATAATGTAGTGTTCACACAAAAAACTATATACACACTATAATTGTGCTACATAAACAATTCTTTCCTCGCCACCAGAACACATTCAGAACAGGTCCCTCCACCCTATGTAAGAACAGTCCCTCCTGACTCTGGGACGCCTGGACCAGAGGGCTAGGCAGGGTGGACTAGTTTAAAGTAATGGTATCAATACGTGCAGAGCCTCTGGCCTTGTTCTGTTTTGTCTCGCTCATGTTGTTTTTTGTTATAAATTCTAAATAATCGTAAATAAAGTTTTATCTGAGACTGGTACGCTAGCACGGTCATTTTAATAGGGTGTCCTGTGCCCCTATGCCAATTGCTGTAGAGAGCTACAGTGATTGGCATAGGTGTGCAGAACACAATCATGATAAAAAGTTGACAAAAGGAAAACCAATACTTCAGCACTTACTCAACATGCAAAGTTGACATTTGCTATAATTAATAATGTCAGATATGTCACGCAGCCAGAAATGTTCCCTGCATGCATTGAATGAAGCCTGACAGTTCCATCACTTCATGGTGGTTTGCCAGTCATTTTAATCATTAAGTGATCATCCTCTGGACATTTGGGTATGACATGATTATAATTTATTAGCAATTAGATCATAATTTACAAGATACATTGTTTAACACGTGTCATAAAGTGCTGCCAACACACCCAATTGTACCCTATTTTAGAGTTGGCACTCATCTACTGCATAAATATTGTACCAGCTTTGATACCTAGATCAAAGTCAATATACTATTTGATCTTTTGCATGAAATGAATGTTGAACATGGATAATGAGTCACATATGGATAGGGAAGGTTTTTGATTTTAGGGAAGGGGTGGAAGCAATACTAATGGAATTTAGCTCAATGTTTGTAATAAATTCCAGGCTTGGCATTTACATGCAGTATCTTTTACACTGTGAATAGGAATAAGTTGAAGGAAGCATCAGACAAACAGATGTTCATCAAAAGACGCTGGTTGCCAAGTAATTTCCTGTGTTAACATCCTTGACGTTTGTGTCTCTGTAAGCAGGTAACTTATGATGCGCTGTTTTGGTATGCCATGAGCTATTGGAACCTAATGCAAGCAAGTGGTGGTCTAAAATAATTAATATAACATACATTACTTCATACTAAAGTTTTGATAAAGATGCATCTCCTTCTCTTTCCATTATTTATCATTATTACTACAAGACTCAATGTGGTCAACATCCAAAGTGACCATGAAACTAATGTATTAAAAGATTGCCACATCTGTATATAAATAATATGCAAGGAAAGGCGTGCACAAAGCAGGTGGATACAACTTATTATTTCAGACTCAATGCGCAGTGATTGGAGTGATTTGACAACCAGATGTTCACCAGAAAAGGCTTCTCAGTGTCTGAAATGTGATATATACAATAATACATGACTATAATTGGGTATGGAATTGAGTGTAATTTGAGTAATTGCATAGCTAATAACCTAAAATCCAACAAGAAGGAACATTTGCTACCTCATTTGTAGACCATCAGAGAGAACAAAGGTTCACATTTATCAAAGATGCACCCCTGGCATACACCATGGATAAGGCGCAAGTTTTGTCTTTTCCGTGCCGTACGCCAGGCATAAGCCCAACCCTTCTAATCAGTGGGGGCACGGCAAGGCAGGGAGGAGGTGCAGGTCCCGCCAATTTTAATAAGAGGCGTGTGCCTCTCAGTAAATATGGCAGGTATGCTGTTCTTATTACATGTCCCCCAAGTCAATTCCCATCTATTATCTAAGATTGTTTGTAATAGGCTTTTATAACAGGAATTGGTCTGCTTCTCTGCAGCCCATCCTGACTCCCTGAAGCTGCTGAAAATCCTCACTTCTGGTCCACTTTGTCTTCCCCCTCCCTTTTTGAGACAGAGGTCACGTGATCTCTGTCTCATATGTTGCCAGGCTAGCTCACATCTCATCTGTAAGTCACCCACCACTGACATCATATAGTGGTCACCTGGCCAAGGATGGGGAAACAATAGCCTCTCCTAAATAGTATAGTGGAACAGAGACCCTGTTGCTTCATCTCTCTCTGCAATCTATCTATGTGGATGAATAGACAGATCATCAGAGAGTAAACTATAAACTATGTTTACTGTGCAAAGCAGATCGAGCCAGTGGTGGGCAGATACTACAAGACAGGGGCAGGTGCCCAGCAGTTGGTTCTGAGGTACAATGCATGCTGGGAGATGTAGTTTCCCGGACAGGTGCCATGATGGGAAACTGGGATCATTTGAAATAGGTTTGAATCCGGGGTTAGCAGCAGCCTTGACAAGTGGGAAAGTGTCAAACAATCGGTGTTATGCTTTTTATGCTATTTATTTTTTTATGGAATTGCTGGAGTTTCCCTATAAAAAAGTGTTGGACATCGATCCACGATACACAGTATTACCAGGAAGAAAACTGATCCCGCAATCTGTCTGATTTGTTTGCCAGTTACACAGTAAGGTACAAAATCAAATGTGACTGTGCTGGTTAAGGGTGTATTTTGTCTTCCTCTGGATGAAATGAAGACTAGGGGAATAGTGTGTCTCCAGTGCTGTCTCTTTAGGAGACTGCCAAGCCATGGCCATGCAATGCTTCACGGAAGAAATATGCATATATATTTCCAAAAGAACTTGCTTGCTAAACTGAGCTGCAAAACCACAAACTAAGGACAGGAGATGTGCTATTACTGCAACATAGTGTTTCATGTTTTTTAAGCCTGGATGGCACCTTTAAGGCTCTATAACAGTGAATGTATTTTAAGTGAAGTTGCCAGCAGGTGGCACTGTAGATAAACTTCTTTCCTTTTGGTAATGAGCTACTCTAGATGAACTGATGAATCTAGGAATTGTGAGGAGAGTTGCATTCAATGGTCAGATGCCCTCTTTAATCTTATAACTATATGTATTACTATGTAGAAGGAAATGCATGAGGAGATACATGGTGAAAAGGTAAGGATATGATGGGATAACTAAACAGAGCTCAAAACTGCTGTTGAAAAATCTAAGCTGTGCTGTGATTGGCTACTGAGGTCACTAATGGTTCTCTGGGCCCTTTCACAAATTAATCCTGTAGTATCCTGTGCTGAGTGTATGGGGACATCATTACGTTATCTGAATGATATCACATAGTATATTATAATATATTATTATTTATAACCAGGAATACACATAGGCAGCCCATGTAAGTGCTGTGGGCACCCGAACAGAGGGTAGTATTACCTCATTTTAATGGATGGTACTGCAATGTTAGTAAACAGGGAATTAAGCCGTAACATTAGATGGGGGCACCAGGACTCCTGCTGTAGCTGAAGTAACTAATCTAATCTGAAGGCAGTAGTTATTATAGGGCAGGGAGCTAAGCACAGTGTCATAGCTACCATGGAGACAGGCCATGCAGTTTCTACGGGGTCCGTACACTAAGGGGCCCACAGACCTTTAACTGTGAGCATTTGTGATAAACGCTAACAATTGAATGCTGTGGTGCTCTGAAAGAGCAGGCCAGATAAGTATGTTTTTGTATGTGGAGGCATGGGGGGTTGGTGCATACTGTTTCTTTTTTTTTTTTTTTTGCTATTGATGCCCCATGAATCTTAGCTATGCCGCTGGCTAGGCGTATCTATGTTCATATTTAGCTAGTAATTTATTAATCTAAGCTGCTCCTAGAAGTCCAGTGGGCATTCCTGCTCCATGACTGACAGCCCTTCCTGTAAGATAACTGTCAGTCATTGATTAGGACTGCCCCATGGTGTATAGCAGTGTTTGGGCTTTGGCCCATAAACCATAGACTTTGTTCAATTAATGTCCGCCATTGGAACCAACAATAAAAACTTCAAAAGTCAGAAGTTTAACAAAACAATAAATGTGTTTTTCCAGTCAGACTATTACCAAAGCACTATAGCTCATTGGTGTCTCTGGTCTGTGTAATGAAAGAGTTTTTTCCCCAAGAGAATAGTAATTCAGCTTTGTTGCTAAAACCTTCATAAACCTATTACATCATCAGACAGGAAGCCAGCATTTTATTGGTTGCATGTAACGTTTGTAACCTCTGGCCAGCATTACATGTTACAAAAATCTCCATTAGAAGCCACATTTTTAACCCTATGAAATATCCTGCATCATACAACTACGTCTGCGGATTACTTGCTATGAAGAACTTGATGACTAATTCAAATGGTATTTCAGCATGTTGACTTCTGAAAATCGTTTAAACAGCTATCCTCCATGATCATCCAAATAGTATCTTATTAATAGGAAATACTTGCTTGTTATGGTAGATAACACCTGGGGAAGATTTATTAAGACCAGCCTCCATTAACCTGGCCAGATTTACTAAGAGGCGCACGCCTCTTAGTAAAGTCGACGGGACCTGCTCCTGTCGCATGGCTTCCACAGTCAATAAAAACCTGCTGTGGAGCAGGTGTAGGTTTCTGCATGGTTTATGCCCGTTTATTGGCATAAAACAAGATAAATTAGTAGAGGGTAGGTGGTTTAGGGGGGTGGTACTGTTGCCTGTCAGTGCTAGGATCGAATCTGAAAAAAGTACCCCCTACACAGCATTTGATTGTCCATGTTTTGAAGGTTTACTCCAGGTAATCTAGTCTCTTTAGTCCACACTTCAAAAACATACCAGTAGGTTATATTGAAATTTACATTGTAAGTTCCACTTGGTACAGTCATCAATGTTACTGATGACCTTCTTTGTACAGTCCTATGGAAACTAAAGGTATCATAAGGCTGGGTTCACATTGCGTTTTCAGCATCCGTTTAACAGATCCTTTTTTTTCAACGGTCAAAAAAGTAGTGTCAACAGTACTTTATTGTGCGTCAAAAAAAACGCATCCATTTTGATCCGTTTTATTTATAATGGAAGTCAATGGAAAAAACGGATGTTAAAAAACCAGTGTGAACCTAGCCTTATATAAATAAATACAGTTGCCCCTTAAATGACAATATTAACTTGTTCAATCATTGTAAATTGGAAATAAATTGAGACCAATACTATATATATACTATATGGAAAATTAGTAACTGGTTGTGAAGCCTCCAAAGTCAACTCAAACTAAGAAAAATAAAATAAAAGTAAAAATAATCAAAAAGACACACAGAGAAACACAAATAAAACATGTCTGTACATAAAAAAGTCAGAAAGAGCTGCTGGATACTGTAAATCACTGGCCATCTATGAAGACTTCTTAGGGGTCCTGTACAGCTCACACAGTGTTCCAAGAAAATAAGATAGACCGCCTTCACATGGTGTCCAAAGAGGAAGCTCATTCTGGCACAAGTAAAGAGCATTACCGAACATGTCATACTGTACTGTACTGTACTATACTGTAGGGAGGTGCTACTAGACAACAATGAGTGCATGAGTAATACAGGATATTTATCAGGGAACTGCCCACTCTGATTGGTCGGTTCTTTCAGCCATTCACACAGGTTACAACGCTGGTCTGTCTGTAGCATTGTATATTGAGTATGGTTTCAAGTTATAATGCTCTAGAAAAACCATTATATGTGAAAAAAAATTGTTATCTGAGGCCATAGTAACTGGAACGACCACTGCATGAGGGAGACTCAATGATCCTTCGGTCTCCCTAGGCAGTCTTGGTAAGCCCTGTAACCCATGAGTTCTTTTAATATAAATGTTGCAAAAGAATATTATTAGGGCCATGTAAGTTCCTAAAGGCCACATATACAGAACAGTTTACCTATTAGTAACCATATGGGAAAATTAGTTAACCAACTATTTACTATACTAATTGTAGATGCTCAGTCCACTTATTATTCCAGTCCAGTACTTATTATTTTCTGATTTATATAGCACTAACATGTTCTGCAGCATATCACCTGGCCCCACAAGGTACATTCTGAATTATTCTTCATGTTTTGGAGTGTTTCAGGAAACCAAAGCAACAAGGAAAACCAACACAAATACAGAAAAACATACAACTCCTTGCAGATAGACCCCAGCTCTATGAAGCAACGATGCTAACCAGTGAACCACCGTGATGCCTGCAGTTTCTTCTCGACTACTGCAACTGACAATTTCTCTAAAATCAGGACTGATGGGCCCACAGCAGGAATCACAATGATGCTCCCTTCTGGTATTGGATCAAAACATGACAACTCTCTCCGCCTACCCCAGTGAAGGAAATTCTAGTTTTTTATTACCAACACTTCCTATTCATATGAGTAGTCTCAGCTGGTTGCCCCCTCCTGTATTTTTATGGTATTGCATGTGGAAAGGCGGAGCTCTGCATAGACCCTCTTTTTCCATATGGAAGAAAATATAGTTAGAGCTCTGCTATTGCATATTAGGAGCCTAAATTTTGTAACCTACAAACAGGGACATTGAGTAATCCTAACAAAAAAAAATGTAGTGCAAGTATTCATGCTTTATAATATTAAGTTATTTTCTTCCATTATCTGATCATTTGTACAAAATGACCTTATCATAGATATAATAGATTCATCCATACAGTTTTTATATGCATATATAAACCATGCAGCAATAACTAATATCTGTAAACATCAAATTCTTTGTTTTATTAACGCTCAAGAGAAACCTTATTTTTATATGTACAATTGAACTGCCATTGCAAGATGCCTAGTTGGTTAAGCAGGAGTATAGGGTTGACATGTTATTTGCTTAATATGTGTACATTATTGGCATCTGTGTGTCTCCAGCTTCACTGTAGGTCTTGCCAGTGACTCAGTTAGGTCACATAACCAATCAATGACACAGTCCAATTTAGAATTAATGACCCATGACGTAACTGTCCAGCCAACTGTTCCAATCATTACAGTGCTAGCAACCTCCTGTAGGTGTAACACTACACAGATTCCCCATATGGTGTTTGTGTTATAAGCACGAATGTGCATGGGAAAGTTGCTTAAGAGATTTTCCAGTCTCTCCCCTCCTGCTGGATCATCTACATCATGATAAAATATAATATAAAGATGTAAAAACATTTCATACACTCTCCTTTAAACAGGAATTAATCATATCCCAAGTCGCTGCCTATAGATCTACAGAACATACGTTAAAGTGAACTTATGATATAATAACTTGCTTTAAGCTGCAAATAAAAATAATAAACATCATATAAACGTATATGTCTACATTATTACCTATTATAACCAAGTGTGTGTGTGTGTGTGTGTGTGTGTGTGTACAATATACTGTTCTCTTTTAAACTATTAGATAAATCTCCAAACCCTATTACAAACTATACAGCTTTTCTATTGCGTTGTTAATCAAAATGTGTTAAATGCACCAAAATGTGTAAACAAGACTAACTGTGGATGTAGGTGAAGTGTTCACTATAATGTCTTAGTTATGTTAAGCAATTCCTTAAGGGGGTTAAGAAAATCCTTAAAGGAAAGCTAAACTTGCCTTAAAAGTCTACCAATAGAACACAATCAAATCGAACAAAGAATAAAACCAGGAGACGTAAGTGAAGTCAGAAACTAAAAGAAGTGTCAGAAAAGTGCTGTAAGATAAGCTGTATTTTAATGGGAAAAGACCATTAGTATTAGAATAATACACAAGATCACTGAAGGGTAAAAAGTATACGGAAAGTGATTGAAAGATAGACAAGGAATTCTCCTTAACAAAGAAAAAGCCTGAAGACATGGCAAGGACTCCACCCTAGCTGGATGTTAGCACTAGAGAGAAAATTCAGCAAGTAACTATGCCCAAGACATCCTTAGCCATCAGTTCCATCTGCCCCCTGTCAGGTAACAATAAGGGAAAACAATGTCAGAACCACTTGGTGCCACATAACCTCTGATCAGGGCTGTACGCTCTTCTAAACAAGGATATTACAACAGCTTCAGAAAACAGTCAAAGTGTGTGACTCTTATAAAACCATGACTAGTACTGCACTAGCACCTAGGTCTATTGTTAAAGAAAGCAAAAGAGCCAAAGCACAGGGCTCACAAAGTCTGCTCTCATTTTACTGCAAAGCAAAGGTCACAGAAAGACATGAAAGTCTGAGCTGTTTCACTTACCACTTTCTTCATCTTGAGTTTGCACAGCTAGAAAGTGCCCTATTAAAAGTGTAAAAGTTAATAAAGTCCTTTTCTGTTTTAAATCATAATGTCTACTTAATAGACATGTGGCTCTCCTTTTTGTTAGGATCTTCTTAGCACCATTAAGCTATCAGTATATGTTTTCTTCCCTGTGAGCTCCAAGACAAAGTCTGCAAACAAGACCTTTTTTTGAAGTGTTGCAGCTTTAAATAGGAAGAATGCAGCCTTCCCTAGTTTTCCTGCCCTTTCAGCTTGTGCAGGCTTATAGTCATCCAGTCCCTGCCAAGCAGAGCATGATTGATGGTAAACAACCCAAATCAGAAGGACTCTCTTTCTTCAGCGTTTCTTTATTGGTGTTTTATTATAGCACATAACGAAGTGACCATAACAATAATACTATACACTACATTACAATACATTCATTTACATCAACAACAGCATCTTCTATTTTCTAACTGTTGCAACAGTCTTTCTAATGTCTTTAAAAAAAATGTACACAGCCTTACACTTTATTTGGTCCCAAATGTCCATAACAAAAGTGTGGCTAAGTGTTTATGTTCCGTCATTCCTATTGGTGTGTCCGGCAAAAATTGCTATGTATTGTATTGCCCCCCAAACGTTATACAAATTACCAATATACACTTATTATGGTAAATGCTTATAAAGTGCTTTTTTTCCTGCACTTACTACTGCATCAAGGCTTCACTTTCTGAACAAAAAGGTGATGTCACAACCAAACTCTCAGAGCTATGCAGGCTGTGGCTGCTAGAGAGAATGATGGCAGGGGGACACTGAGGGACACAGGGCACTGGAGGAACACTAAGCATCCCTCTGCCATCATCCTCTCCAGCAGCCAGCCATGGTACATTTTTGGAGAACCGATTGGTAACCACCCAGATCACGGAGCTTCCCTCAGAAGGAAGGAGATCGGTAATAAAGTCCATAGCAACATGTGCCCACGACGGTCCTGGAATGGGCAAAGGTTGAAGCAGATCGGCTGGTCTCTCATGAGGGAACTTGTTTTGGGCCCGGGTGGTGCAGGAAGCCACAAAGTCCTTGACGTTCTTGGACAGACTTGGCCACCAGTAGTGGCAGGAGATCAGTTTGCCCCATCTCATGGGTTCCAGGATGCCCAGCAATCAAAAAAGAGTGTCCCTATTTCAAAATTCTCCTTTACAGCACTGGGCAAACATAGGTTTTCCCGGCAGGAACATTCTGAAGAACAGAGGTGGTGACCGGCATCAGACGTTCTGGTGGTATGATGTGTTGAGGAGTGTCCTCTTGTCCAAGGACATCGGAAGTTAAAACGGAAGAAGAAAAGGGGCCAACTGGCTTGCCTGGGGTTAAGTCATTTTGCTGACTGGAGGTACAGGAGGATCTTGTGGTCCATTGAATATGTTTATTGGGTGTCTTGGCCCTCTCTAGGAGATGATGCAACTCTTCCAGGGCCAACTTAATCACCAGTAATTCACGGGCTCCTACGGTATAGTTCCTTTCAGCCGTTGAAAAGGTCTTAGAGAAGAAGCCGTAGGTCCTAGTCTTGCCAAAAGAGTCCTCTGAGTGAGAACAGCTCTGGCACCCACAGAGAGGCATCCACATCCAACGAAAATGGCCTGGCACAATCTGGACAAGAGAGGACTTGAGCAGAAGCAAAGGCTGACTTCAATCTGGTAAATGCTGTTACAGCATCCGGTTGCCACCGCTTGGGGTTAGCTTTCTTCTTGGTAAGAGGCACAATTAGCACAACCAAGGTTGAGAAATGTGGAACAAACTGCCTATAAAAATTGGCAAACCCCAGGAAGCATTGTATGGCTGTGAGCTCAACGGGGCATGGCCTCTAAAGGACTGCTGAGAGTTTTGTTCAATCCATCTGTAGACCATGTTCTGAGATCATGTACCCAAGAAAGGGAAGGCTGGACTGATGAAACATGCACTTCAATTTTGGCATACAGATGGCTGGTTCTTAGCCCTCGCATGTACTTGGCATACTTGAGTCACATGAGTTCTGCAGATCAGGGGAGTAGATCAGGATGTCATCCAAGGTATACAATGACACAAACGTATGAGGAGATCCCGGAAAATGTCATTAAGTAACTGCTGGGGTGTTGCAAAGACAAAAGGCATGACACATACTTGTAGTGCCCATCCCTGCTGTTGAAGGTGGTCTTCCACTCATCGCCCTTTTGGATACTGATCAAATTGTAGGCCCCTCTGAGGTCCAGCTTGATGACTCGAGCTCCACAGAGACGATCAAATAACTCCGAAATCAGAGGCAAGGGGTAGCGATTCTTTACTTTGTTGAGTCCCCAGTAATCAATACATTGACGGAGTGATCCATCCTTCTTTCTGGACAAAGAAGAAGCCGGCACCGACAGGAGAGGTGGACTTACGGATGAAGCCCTTATGCAGGTTTTCCTTTATATAAGCAGCCATGGCCTCAGTCTCTGGGACCGAAAGGGGAAGCACTCTACCACAAGGAGGTGTGGCACCGGGAAGAAGGTCAACAGGACAATCATATGGCCGATAAGGCAGTAGAGTGTCAGCCTCCTTCTCGGGAAATACATCTGCCAGGGCTTGGTACTCGGTCGGTAGGCCAGGCAAAAGCTTGGAGGGGTTTGGAGAAGATGACGGAGGCCGGACCTGAATAGACTTCAGACAGCGATTGTGGCAATCCTGGCCCCAAGATTCCCCCAGTCTTCCAGTGAAGGTTGGGGGCATGAAGCTGCAGCCAGGGTAGACCCAACAAGATGGACGAGGAAGAATGGGGCAAGACATAGAATGCCATCTTCTCTGAGTGTAGAGTCCCCAACCTGCAAGGTCACAGGATGGGTCTGGTACCAGATGACATCGCTTAGGGTCTCGCCAGTGACGGAGGATATAGTCAGTGGTTTGGCCAGAAGAACCACAGACAGCTGCCACTCTTTTACCAGCGACGCAGCAATGGAAACTGCCTGCAGAGCCAGGAAAGCAGTGGACAGAAATGGCTGACCAGCTGTAGAGAAGACCTTTACTGGGAAGGATATTTGTGGAGAAGAAGTACACACACCTAGGAAGGCCTCTCCTACCGGACCTAGGTGCGGGAGTTTCCTGGCCATTAAGGGCGCTTAGGGCAGTTCAGACGGAGGTGGTCAAGTCTGGCGCACTAAAGGCACAGATTTTGCTCCCGACGGCAAGTTCT
The DNA here is from genome assembly GCF_027789765.1 of Dendropsophus ebraccatus. Taxonomy (NCBI): domain Eukaryota; kingdom Metazoa; phylum Chordata; class Amphibia; order Anura; family Hylidae; genus Dendropsophus; species Dendropsophus ebraccatus. The sequence goes on from NW_027210581.1 coordinate 13,960, forward strand.
CTTCTCTGAAGATAAACGGGACTTTCTTCACCTGAATAGATTCCTCAGACTGTGGGGGGGACTCAGGAGTGAATGGTCTCTGGAAGTTGGTGCCAGACGATACATGCGGCTAGGACGATCTGACTCGCGATCTTGTCATACCTCCTCCTCTCGCCCGGAGAACCAGACGTCTATCCGGGTGGCCAGATGAATGAGGTCATTCAGAGAGGTTGGGAGGTCACGGCAGGATAGCACGTCCTTCACCTGGAAGATAGACCCTTTTTTAAAGTGGCAACCAGGGCGGCATTGTTCTAGTCCAATTCAGCTGCCAATGTGAGGAATTGTACAGCATACTCCCCAACAGAGGAGTTCCCCTGGCGGTAGATTGCGAAGGGCAGTCTCTGCAGATGAGGCTCGAGCTGGCTCTTCAAAAACACCCTGGAACCCTGACAGGAAGGCCTGGAGGTTAGCAGTAACAGGGTCATCTTGGTCCCACAATGGTGTTGCCCAGGCCAAGGCTTTCCCCTCCAAGAGGCCGATGAGAAAAGCCACCTTAGTGCACTCGGTGGTACATTGGTTTGCCAACAACTCGATGTGCATAGCACACTGGGTGAAGAAACCTCTGCACATCTTAGGTTCTCCAGCATACTTGGACGGCCAGCGCAAGGCGTAAGGTTGGAAAAGAGAAGTCACTTGCACCGGATTTGGAGACACTGGTGGAGGCTGTTGTGCCTGTTGATGCTGCTGTAAGGAGGCTGACAACTGCTGACTTTGCTGTGACTGCTGTTGAATCTGCTGTGACTGCTGAGTGAGTACTCTCACGATCTCACGGACATCAGGCACCTTGCGGGGATCCATGTGGGAGCCCATTAATGATGTGAGTTGTGGATCCGCTGTGCCACAACTAGCGATGACGTAAGCCGCACCAGAGAGCGAGTCTAAGAGGCCGCTTGTCTTCAGGCAGGATGGGCTTGCTGCAGCAGGCAACCCCCAGGTCACTACCCCTGGCTTGACTTGCTAGTGGCAGTGGAGAGGTGCAGCTGGAGACAAGTAGGCAGATAGGCTGGAACTCAGCAGGAGGCTCGTCTGGAACTGGAGACAGTAGTCAGATGGCAGGAACCAGGGAATGGCTGGTACCACTGGGCAGGATACACGGGCAGAAATACACGGACAGGGATACCACGGGTAGGATACACAGGCAGGATACATGAGAGCTGGGCCACACATTAATGGGAAGCATGTAGAGGCTCCAACACATGTTGTAGGGCAGGGCTGCAATTTATAGGAGAGCTGAAGACTATCAGCCAATTAAGGGCACACTGGCCCTTTAAATTAAAGCAGAGTCGGCGAGCGCTCCCTAGGAGACAGCGACACGCCCATCAAGCTAACAGGGAGCTGGAGGAGGAGTCCTGTCACAGAGCAGGAGATAGGGGAGCAGTGGCAGAACCGGGGACGAGACCGTGGCTGCGACCAGGGGTGACAGCGCATCAGTAGATTACAAGGATGCAAACCAATGCTGAAAAAAAAAAGACCTGCCCTAGTGCGGACCCAGATTTTGTTTTCGGATGCTCTCATAGAAATCAATGGGATTCGCTATTTTTTAGATTGTAACCTGTTTGACATCTATATTTCCTTAAAAAAAGAAAGATGACTCATAGGTCATAAGGTTGTGTTTCTATGCAACTACCTGTGGCGTAGCTATCATAGAGGCAGGGCAGGCAGTTGCTATGGGGCCCGTCCAGGAAGGGGGCCCTGGGGATGCACAAGTAAGATAAAAGCCTCCTGTGTCCTTCTGCTTAACCTCTATCTATGTACTGAACTGTGTAAGTGACCCAATGTTTACTTGCATGCTGCAACACAAAAAGGGGTTAACAAGCAGAAGACAAAGAGATGCTTCACTGCACTGATAACCCCTGACCTCTGTTCTGCAATTAAGTAGAAAAATGTGCAGAGCTCCATGCAGAGGTTATCAGTAAAGCAAAAGTAATAGCAAACACACTGCAGCACATAAGAAGGTAATCTTCTCCTGCACCTATGTATTTCATCATAAGGGTTCCTAATGGGCCCTTATAGTTAAAGCAACTCTGTACCCACAATCTGACCCCCCAAACCGCTTGTACCTTCAGATAGCTGCTTTTAATCCAAGATCTGTCCTGGGGTCCATTCGGCAGGGGATGCAGTTATTGTGCTAAAACAACTTTTAATCCTGCAGCGCTGTGTCTAAATGCCGGGGCTTACATTTGTATATGCATTAGGCTGGCACAACCTCTCTGTCCCTCCTCCCCGCCCTCCTCATCATTGGGAATGCTCCAGGCTTATTGCCTCCTATTCCCCACCTGTGTGCATAATGAACATGGGCTGGATTGTTAAGACACCTGTGAAAAGCTCAAACAGCAGTAAATGTTCCTGGAACATTCCTAATGATGAGGAGGGTGGGGAGGAAGGACGGAGAGGTGGTGCCAGCCTAATGCATATACAAATGTAAGCCCCGGCCGTTAGACACAGCCCTGCAGGATTAAAAGTTGTTTTTTAGGAGAATAACTGCATCACCTGCCGAACGGACCCCAGGACAGATCTTGGATTAAAAGCAGCTATCTGAAGGTACAAGTGGTTTGGGGGGGGGACATATTGTGGGTACAGAGTCACTTTAAAAACAGTGGACTGACAGAGCAAGAAGCCATTGGTTCTCTGCTCTGACAGTCACTTTTGTAGCTGCAGGTTCTGCCTCTGGCCACAAGAGATTAAATTTTTCGGCCACAGAGCCTTGCTATGTGATAGAGGACCTAATTAAAAACTATGAGAAATACTAGCGCTGCCTATCAGACTCCCGGGAAAAATGTGTGGATAGCAGCGTACTGGGCAAAAAAGCAGCTATCTGCAAGCCGTGGGAAATAAATAATGTAAAAGCATATAATTGCCGTTTCCGCGCTGTGTCACACTTGGTAATTCATAAACTAAATTAGTGGTTCTAGAACTATAGTATATAATATACAATAGTAAGACTAAGATAAACAGTGTGTGACGAGGGTTTTTTCACTGTTGCGTACCGTGATATTAGGAATCACACACTGACCTGATCTTAAGCACGGACAACGGACCTTGAGAATAAGGTGATGAGTTCGCCGATAGCCAGTGATCACATCGGTGGTGTTCAGGTGGATGATGATCGTATTGGCGCAGAAATAGATCCACTTGTGTGCGAGGAGCACGCTGAATGATGTGGTGCTTGTAATGTGATAAGTCTTTTTGGCAGAGGGCACGCTCCGGCCGGTAGCGCGCTTACTTCTGCCGTACGGATAGTACAGTCCCTGGAGACTGCGTGACGTCACAGCAGTGGCAACGGATCCTGTTAGGGGTCAGAAGGCTACTGCACTTCTACGCATTTCAAGAGTCCCGGCTCTCTTTCTCAAGAAGGTGAGCAGTCTCCAGTGATGCTCCTTATATAGGTCTTCCGTGGGTTCTCTCAGCTAGGTTGCTTGCACTTTCTGTCCTCACCATGGTGTATTAAACTGGAGAGAAAACACTGGGGGCGCACATAGTGTGTTACTGCAAACTGGACATGTAAATAGAAATGGTGGCTTTGGAGCTGCTCACCTGGGGTGGTCGTGCTACGAGCCCGACACCGCCGATCGCATAATCAAATAATAAGCCTCTTGCAGCCAGTCCGCGTGCCTGGAGATCCCGGTGGAGAATCAATGTAAGGTTATACCAGCTGGAGGTACAAACGTGCAGGAAGATCCGGGACTTTTGGTGGCGCTGACGGCATCAGATAAATATCACTCCTTCAATGATGAGAGTACTAGTAATTGATCAAAGCTTGATAAAAATTAAAGTTTATTGCAGGAATTACGCATTTCAAGGCACAGCCTCTTCATCAGATTTGCATGGAAATGGGATGTACACTCTGGACATTTATGCAGTAAAAAACTGGGAACCACTGTTCGAATTGCCCGGGAATCACTCTCATAGGTCATTTGCATAAACACTTAAAATATGAATTCCAATGTAAGAAATAATAAAATTATTAGATTACAACATCATTGAGTCTGTGTCATGATTAAAAAATAAATAGTAATGATAATGTGTGTGATTAAAAGAACGGCATTAAAACACAGAGTCGGCATAATGTGTGATAGGGACTTCATGTAGTAGAGCAGGGCTGAATTTATGAATGGCTCTGTGGAGTAATGGTATCGTACCAGCTTGCCGTACACAGGGTCCTGAGTTCAATTACACTGAATTGATGTGTTTACAATACAATAAAAAGCATAAAGGAGTTTACTAATATGTGGGATACAATTAATTAGGTAATGTATTTACAGCTAAATTGGAAAATTGATGTTAATTATGATGGAAAGCATGAGACTCTTTACTATAGAGTAGTATAGGAGTAAGTATAACAGCTGTGTCAGTATACTAGTGTGAAGATTTAAACCAGGGGCATAGCTAGGATTCACGGGGCCCCATAGCAAAAAATTTGAGGGGCCCCCCTCCCCTACGCACAACACAAAGCACTGCGCATATATATACAAGAGTGACTGGTAGAACAGAGAGCCAATGGCTGCTTGCTATGACAGTCCACTGTTTTTTCCTATAAGGGCCCATTAGGAGCCCTTATGGTTAAATACATAGGTACAGGAGCAGACTACCTTCTGCTTAACCCCCTTATGTACTGCAGTGTGTAAGTGACCCAAAGTTCAGAAGACAAAGAGATATCTGCTTTACTGCTCGTGCACTGATAACCCCTGGCCCTCTGCATCGAGCTTTATGCAGCTGGAAAACCGAGGTCAGGGGTTATCAATGCAGTGAAGCAGAGATCTCTGTCTTCTGCATGTTAACCCTTTTTTTTGTGTTGCAGCATGTAAGTAAACATTGGGTCACTTACACACGCAGTACATAAGTGGTTAAGCAGAAGGACACACGCTCTTACCTTCTCCCCCTGGCCCCCCTCCTGCATGGGCCCCATTGCAGCTGCCTACCCTGCCTTTATGGTAGCTATGCCACTGAGTAGCATAGTACAACAGACTAGAATAGAGAAGCAGGGCTGCTGTCAGAGGTCTGTGTGGTCACACAACAGCAATGGGGAAGGTGGTGTGTGTTCAGCATGGACCATTCAGAAAGTGAGAATCACAGAGCTGTGCAGGACAGTGACAGAAACTTTTCTATACAGCAGTGCGAATGGCTGAGTGTAAGTGCGGCACATTATAGCAGCAGTGTGTATAGATTAGTGTAAATGCAGGCACATTATAGCAGCAGTGTGTATACCTGAGTGTGAGTGCAGGCACATTATAGCAGCAGTGTGTATAGCTTACTGTAAGTGCAGGCACATTATAGCAGGAATGGAGAGGATGGGAAACACAAGGGCTGACAGAGACTGCAGGAAGCATAAAGGAATGAGCAGGGCATATGTGGGCATATACTGTAAATGCAGCACTCTCTGTTCAGGGAGAGAGGAGTTACAGCTATGAAGAGATTATCTCCACAGTCCTGTCCCTGATGCAAGCCCCAGTCTGAAGTGAATCTGCTGTGCTTTGGAAGGTGAGGGAGACTTCCCGGGTCAGACTACAGTGCTGTAGACAACACTATTCAGACCATGCCTCTCCCCCATTCTCCCTCCCACTCAGTACAGGGAGCTCTTAAACCAAAGCAATGTTCATATATATATATATATATATATAATATATATATATATATATAGGCTAGAAGCAGTGTAAACAAGTTGGTCTAACAATCTGTGAGGGATTGGGGAGTGCAACCTATATGCTTTTTGTGCATTTTATTTTTTTATGGGATCGCTGGGTTTCCACTTTAAGGGCCGATGAGGCAGTCAAAGAATAGCTTCTCTGGCACATGATACTCCAGAGACTGTAGGACAGAAAATAAATAAAATTCTTAATATAAGACTATAGAGAAAGATTTCTTTGTACTATAATAGCCCAATTTAGCCAAGTGTTGGCCTATGTTGGCAAATCTTGGCCTCAACTTGCCCCTAACAAATTTTTCAACCTATATACCAGCAATATGTGACCCCACTACAGTAGTACTAAATAAAACATACATAGGGGTCATGTCCAAGAGGTTAGTCAAAAAACACTTTATATTTAAGGTAAGGATTGCGCCAATGGATTTTAAATGGACCAACTAGAAAGAAGCCTGTTAATTATGCAGTCATCAGCAATAGAGCAAGGGAGTGTCAGGATTATACTCTGAGCTGGGTCTGAACAGGGCTTGTTTTACTTTTTGACTTTTTTCTGTTTTTTATTCCAGCACCCTGGCAGTGGAAGGGTTACTCTGCTTACTACTAGTCTTGATTGTTGCAGCTGAGCAGTGCGGTGACTGACAGAGAATTCCTCCAGTCTGGGACCTTGAGGATCAGAGCGCTTCTGGACTTCTGGACAGGGCTCTTGATCCTCATACATTGCAGCAGAGCCGTTCAGTTCCTGATCGCTGGCTATTAGGCTTCATACCCTGGTCCCAGCTTCCTAATTCCTTACTATTGTTTATCTGTTACCTGACCTTATGCTTCGTCCTCTGACCTTCCGTTTGCCTCCGACTTTGTACTGCCACCGCTCATTTGTTTCTGACCCAGCTTTTCGACTATTCTCTTGTTGTGTTTGTTTGTCCTTGTTCTGAGTCTCACTTACCCAGAGTAGGGACCGCTGTCATGGTTGTCCGCGGCCGCCTAGGGACGATCGAGGCAAGTAGGCAGGGACAGTGGGTGGGACTAGCTACAGGGGCCCACCGTCTCGAACTGTCTCCTACCTACCCAGTCCCTGACAGACTCTGACAGGGAAGCTTCTTAGATCATGCTGCTAGCAAATATACTGTTGTGAACTCAGTACCTGAATGAGTAGCTTTTGTCATCAACTGCAGGAGAAGAATGTCAGAGAAAAAAGGCACTCATTGGTATCAAAAGGTCTGGTTTGGGATCAGAGTGTTAACGAGCCATAGGACAAGTCTATCAATTGTTTTATTAAGCAGAATGCTTTTCGAGGGGTAACTCTCTTCATCATGTCCGTATTGCATACATCATGTTTGACATTATTTGATTAAAAGTAATGGGAGCAAATTAAAAAAAAGACTGGAAACAGTCATCATGGGTTCCAGACGAGATTGCTGTAATCAACAGTAAAAGCATTTAAATACGACATGGAGAGAAAGAAGCGGCTGCACATCCCATCCATGGCTGACACCAATGCCGCTAGGCCCATTTTAAAAAACAACACCAGGATGTCGGTATATAACTTGATCAAACCATATTGCCCCATGTACCACGTGAAGGTCCCCTGGTTCACACGGGTTTCTATGCTAACTCCACACTGTGTTGTTCAGTGACCGCCAACCCCGCAAAGCGTGCACATGCAGGGAAGGGAGGCCATGGAATGGCCCTGCAACCCAATGTCACAGGACCAAACCCAAAATGCCCCACCAAAACCCAGCCGGCACCACCGGCGGGGAAGGCTGCCCCCAAACAACACAAGTAAGAATATGGTATTGAACTCACCACTGCTGCTGCAGACAGAATGGGAAAGACATAAGGTACTGACATGTGAGCACAGGTATATCCTGCCAATTTGGGTCATGTGCGTCTTATGAAGGGGAGTGCCAGCTGCTCAGAAAAGGGATAACTATAAAATACAACATGGAGAGAAAAGAGCAGCTGCACATCCCACCCATGGCTGACACCAATGCCGCTAGGCCCATTTTAAAAACCAACGCCAGGATGTCGATATGTAACTTGATCAAACTAAATTGCCTCATGTACCACGTGCAAGTCCCCTTGTTCACACGGGTCCCTACGTTAACCCACACTGTCGGTCAGTGACAGCCAACCCCGCAAAGCGTGCACATGCAGGGAAGGGAGGCCATGGAATGGCCCTGCAACCCCAATGTCACAGAACCAAACCCAAAATGCCCCACAAAACCCAGCCGGCACCACCGGTGGGGAAGGCTGCCCCCAAACAACACAAGTAAGAATATGGTATTGCACTCACCACTGCTGCTGCAGACAGAATGGGAAAGACATAAGGTACTGACATGTGAGCACAGGTATATCCTGCCAATTTGAGTCATGTGGGTCTTATGAAGGGGAGTGCCAGCTGCTCAGAAAAGGGAGAACTATAAAATACGACATAGAGAGAAAGGAGCGGCTGCACATCCTATCCCACTCAGTACCTGAATGAGTAGCTTTTCTCAACAACTGCAGGAGAAGAATGTCAGAAGAAAAAGCACTCATTGGTATCAAAAGGTCTGGTTTGGGATCAGAGTGTTAATGAGCCATAGGACAAGTCTATCAATTGTTTTATTGAGCAGACAATGCTTTTCGAGGGGTAACTCTCTTCATCATGTCCAGTATTGCATACATCATGTTTGACATTTATTGATTAAAAGTAGTGGGAGCACATTCAAAAAAAGACTGGAAACAGTCATCATGGGTTTCAGTTGAGATTCCTGTAATCAACAGTAAAAGTATTTAAATATTGCAAGAGATCTCAAGAGATCTAAAAGTTTTAAAGTCTCCACAAGAGTGTACTGACACTGTACTGATTTTAACACTTTCAGCAGTCCTGGCATCTTGATACATGATGCTCGGAGGTCTGTGATTTAAGTGCGCAGCTTGATGCTCCATAGCCTCTCCCTTAAAGGGCTATTCCCCCCAAATCACTCCAACACTGATCCCTGCTTCTGGCCCCCACCCTCTGTATCAGGGATCACGTATCCTCCGTCTCTTGAATGAGCTGGATTAGGGCTTCTAACTTTGCCCACTGAAATGAGGGAGGACACTTGATGGCCGCCACTGCTGACACTGTATGGCACTCTGTCTCCCTCTTTAACAGCACCCCCTCTATCCATCATAGATCATAATATGTGGCCCCCTCCTCTCCCACTCTCGTTCCATCTCCACCTCCCGGGATCCCCCCAGGTGCCGCTGATGTCCCCGTTCTGACAGCACCTCCTGGGCGCCGCCAATCACTATTATGGCCCCCTCCTTTCCCTCTCCCTGTACCTTTACCTACCTGCTTCCCCTGATCACTGACACTCTCTGTCCCCCTCACACACACACAGCAAAACCAGGAACCCCTCCCACCACTGATCACTATGTGTGGCCCCCCCCCCCTCTCCCTCTTTCCTCCCACCTCCGCCTATTGGATTCTGCACCGCTCCTCTGACTGCTTCCCCCTTTGGGTAATTTACGGTCGCCTGTGGCGCTCGTTTGGCTGGGGTCCCTGGAGCTAACTCATGGCGCTCCTCTGACTGCTGCGCCTTCCCCCTGGAGCTCACGGCCGCAGCCCTCATCTGACTGTTGCCCCCCCAAGCTCATCCACGGCCATCCGCAGCTCTCCTCTGAATCACCCCCCTAACCCCCTGCCTAAACTCTGCTACCTCACCTCTGCAACTCTGCTACCTCAACACTCAACTCTGCTACTTCTCTATCTCAACTATGCTACCACACTATCTCAACTGCTACTTCACTATCTCAACCCTATTACCTCAACTCTGCTACACCATGGACCAATTGGACATAAGCATTACATGATGGAAAATGTAGTTTCCTGGCCAGTGCCATCTTAGATATAGACATCTTTTAGAACAATGTGTAACTCAGGAACGGCGTTCTCAAAGTTTTTATTTTTATGGATAATAGCTCTAACTATGGTGCACTGGAGTCTTAGAGCTTAGCTAAGGCTTTTAACCTATCCCAGGCTAGGAGATTCCATCCCCCGTGTTTGGATCTCTCTAGAATGTGGTATTGTGAGCTGATTATGAACTGAATTTGGTTATAGGGCTAAACAGTATTTTAAGCTACAATAAATGAAATCATCATCATCATCAGAAAAAAAAAATCTTCTATTCGTTGGGTTATCCTTGTCTAATGGGAAAAGTAGTTTGATGATCTGAAGTGTTGGTACATCGCAGAGAATGTTTTTCAGCAACATGAACCAATTACCAGCTTCTCTGTCTATTTCCATTAATCATTTACAGTAACAGGTTTCTCATACAGTATGTACAGTCTTGTCTGCTACATTTGGAATGTACTTGCTAAAGTAATTTAACATGTCCATAAAAGTCTGTAGTTCCTTTTTGTCTTGGGGACAGGCCATTCATTTAATTGCTAGAACCTTAGCTGGATTTGGCTTCTTTCTACTATCAAAAATGTTTTGTCCAAGGTGGAATATTTCTGTTCTACTAAAGTAACACTTGTTATTGAGTTTCCAGCCACTTTCTTTTGTAATACAATTGTAGGGCCATAGTTGTTCCTTTTAGGCGCATTCACTCACTAGTCCTTAATATAATAACCACCCACCTGCCCACTGGCTGCTGATTGGTAGCTGCCTGCATATACTGCTGCCGTCAGTGGCAAGTGGCCTCAGGGAGCCACACTATGCCGGACCAGAGTGCAGGGAAAGAATGAGCATTTTATAAGAATAGTTGCAAAGCAGAAGGTAATGCATGGTTCTTTTTGGCATCTCTGTCATTGGTTTATGCTGCTATGGGACAGGGTTGCATACACCTTGTGATAGATTGTCTATATTCTTATGCCATAGAAGGACATGTGGTCATTCCAATTTGAAGGATCAGGTGCCCTGGTTCCAACAGTGTTTTTATTTACTTGGTATAGCTCCTAGTTCCACAAGATACAGGAGTTTTACTCTTTGTTTTACATTCAATTGTCAGATTAATAGGAACCTCAATGCAAAAATAAAGCCCCTATGACACAGGGCGATGTGTAGACCTGTCAGGTCAGTGAGGAGGAGCAGGTGAGAGCGGGGGGGAGCAGGGGGGGCTGCCTGGATGAGCGTCTAATCATCCAGGCAGCCCATAGGGTACAGCGCGGTCTGACACTTCTATTGTGCAGAGTAATGGCAGCAGATCCTTAAACAGGCCGTTTCAGCCTGTTGAAAGTCATGGATCAGCCTACAACGTGCATGTTGGCTGATCGTTGTCTTCGATTACACAAACGATTATCGGACGATATCGGCTGAATAATCCTTTGTGTAATAGGGCTTAAGTGTGAACGCTAAGCTGGGGAGTGTAATTTAAGAGGGGTGGGAATCACATTCAGGGTACACATGAAGCTCCTAATCACACAACCCAGAGCCTAGCATTCATACCCTATTTTGCAATTAATATCTTGCTCATCTGACAATTCAGTTAATAGCAATCTTGGGAAGTTCAGATATGGCAAGAAATTAAAAACAGTGTTGGAATCAGGGCACTTAATTCTACAAAGTAATATCACCCCCCACCAACAACACCATCTAAATACAGACCTTAAACTAATACTTTTACCTTAATTTTTCACATACATAGCACACCCATTAAATACATACATATGCAAAGCATAGCATTTTTTTTTCTAACTTGCAGCATCCTGCAGGCTCTTCTTGAACACTGTTGGTTTCATTTCCTCAAAAAATGGCTACCTAAGATGCAGAGAGAATAACCATATATTGGTCCAGATGTGCAACCCCTATTTTACATGAGACAGACAGTTCAGTGAGTCATGAATGATTCATCACTGCACATCTCATAGCTAGTCTCTGTGTGGAGGAAATCTTTCCTCGGTCTCCTCAGATTATTCTCATACCGAGCTGTTCTCAGGTTAATAGGCTTAGCAAGGGGGGCTCGACGGAATGACTTATTAATTGGTTCACATGGAGTCCACATATTTCTCTTCAGGCAGATGTGTGTTTGTAGGTCAGTGACCTAGCTGGTATGACCTGTCTAACATTATAACAGTATCATTAAATAGTTCACTTTTATAGATAACATAGAATATAAGTTTCTGAAATATTATTGAATAGGTTAGAACTAGCTATGTTGATGCCTGCAATGCTCTAGGTTAGTGTGCTTGGAAAGGTTACAGACTTGCTAGATGTGATTATCTGAGAACCTTCTATCAGACTGTTGTGATGTACAAAAAACTCACATCTCTGATAGATCTCTGTGTCATGCCTGCACCTCCAGCAGCCTTTAGCTTGTAGTCCATGCCCGTAGGCCGTCTTTTAATGTTCAGATACTGTTCAGTCACCAAAAATTTAATACAAATGATAAAAGTAAGAAACAAAATATTCAAACATCTTGATTTATTCAGTATGGAGTATGAATGTCACATACACTCCTTGACATGCTATCAATGAGGTTGTTAGTAGTTGTCTGCCAAACGTTCTGCCACATTAAATGCACTTTGGCACACAACTCTGCAGATCTGCAGCTGCAGCTCCATTTTCAATTGCAAACCAATGACATCTCTGATGTGTTTGATTAGAGATAAATTTGGAGATGCTGTGGGCCATGGTAACATGTTTAGACTGCCACAGCTGCTCACAGTATCACAAGCAACATGAGGCCCAGCGTTGGCAATGCTAAACCAGCTTCTGGGCCTTTTTAGAGGGGTTTTCCAGTGCTACAAAAAATGGCCACTTTCTTTTAGAGACAGCACGACTCTTGTCTCCAGTGCAGGTGTGGTTGCAATTAAGTTTCCATTCACTTCAATGGAACTGAGCAGCAAAACCACACCCAAGCGGGAGACAAGAGTGGGGCTGTCTCTGTAAGAAAGTAGCCATGTTTTTGTAGTGCTGGATAACCCCTTTAAAGAAAGTGGCCATTACCACTGGTTCCATAACCAATCAAATCAAGCTATTAGTTTATGCCAACACGCACCATAATCCTGGGAGTAGGACCAGTGTGATGTCCCCAGGGGAATGTTGCACCAATGTTGTCTCCAGTGTCTCCAGTATCTCCAGTATGGGGGCTTGATACAGTGTTTCCCGTAAGACAAGATATGATGGCACACTAGCCCTTAGTTGTGCCCTATAATTTAGCAAACATTAGACAAAAAAAAGTAAGATGGCAGAGTTATTTAACAACTGTTGTATACTGCTGCAAACTGTAACTTAACCTAAGTATAACTGTCTGTTCCCCAGGGCCTCTTTCCACAGAAACATCTCGTATATTGTACATGTGGCAAAGCACTTTGGAAATTGCTTCCAGACGTTGTACTATTTTGTAGTTGAGTAAGCACAAGAAATTTTGCTCAGCACTTTCTGTATTGAAAATGTTGTTTTAAGGATTTTTAACTTTTTTATTAATATCGATTATTAAGTTAGTTTTGTGATAAACATATTTTATATAAAAAGCATCTAATATCTGTCTATCTATCAATCCATCTATCTATCACATTAAAGAGTCGCTTAAACTTACGAAAAGAATCATAGTGCACCATCTGACTAGAAACAAATAGAAAAAGCCAATACTTACTCTGTGAGTCAGTTTTCCCTGCCACAATATTAATTGCTTAAAGCTCCATCCCCAAACTCTTAGTCTAGTTCATATTTTCCTGTTTCTCAACTTTCTCAGTACCCTCACAAGACTTGTGTATTTTGGCACTTTTAATAAGAATTGCGCATTTTCTTTCCTTTTTTCCACAAATTTTGTGATGCAAAATAATAATTGTAAAAATATATGTACTTTGCTTTTTAGCTCAGATAGGTGTATATTACTACTATATAATCACTAATATACAGTGACCATACAGTAAAGTAATTATAGTACACAATTCAAATGGAAAAAAGGACCCTTTTATTGGACATCACTTTTGGCCTATGTTCACAAAAAGTATCTTTTGTATTAATCGCTTTCATTGTTGCTGATTTGCAACAACCGCTGTGATTAATACAAAAGATTCATTGCATAGAAGTCAGAGGAATCCTGGCCGGAGTGCATACACATAGTATACACTCCGGCCGGGATTCACGAAAAAAACCAGACATATCAGTTTTGTGTGGCCACTATTCATTGAATAGCTGCCACTATTCATTGAATAGCGGGCACAAAGACCTGTCACTTACACAATGGAGAGGGTGCAATGGTGAATTGGGTTGGGGGCGCACACGGGTGCGCAGGCATCGCATTTCAATAGAATTGAAGTTCGTCTGGCTGGTACTGCAGTACCGGCTGGGGTAAACTTCACTGAACACAGGTGTCTTACATAGTGTGAACCAAGCCTTAATGTACAGTCATTTCCAAAAGTCTTAAGAATGACACAAATATTATATTTTCACATGATGCCCTTTGGTTTTTATGTGTGTTTGTCATATGTTTTTATCACATACAGAAATATAATTGCAATCATATTATGAGTAACAAAAGCTTATATTGACAGTTCATGCAGCAAGTCAATATTCGCAGTGTTGACCCTTCTTCTTCAGGACCTCTGCAATTCTCCCTGGTATGCTCTCAATCATTTGGACCAAATCCTGACTGATAGCAGTCCATTCTTGCACAATCAATGCTTGCATTTTGTCAGAATTTGTTGGTATTTGTTTGTCCACCCGTCTCTTGATGATTGACCACAAGTTCTCAATAGGATTAAGATCTGGGGAGTTTCCAGGCCATGGACCCAAAATCTCTATGTTTTGTTCCCTGAGCCATTTAGTTATCACCTTTGCTTTATGGCAAGGTGCTCCATCATGCTGAAAAAGGCATTGTTCATCGCCAAAACTGTTCTTGGATGGTTTGGAGAAGTTGCTCTTGGAGGACATTCTGGTACCATTCTTATTCATGGCTGTGTTTTTAAGCAAGACTGTGTAAGAGCCGATTCCCTTGGCTGAGAAGCAACCCCACACATGAATGGTTTCAGGATGCTTTACAGTTGGCATGAGACAAGACTGGTGGTAGCGCTCACCTCGTCTTCTCCGAATAGGCTGTTTTCCAGATGTCCCAAACAATCTGAAAGGGGATTCATCAGAAAAAATGACTTTACCCCCAGTCCTCAGCAGTCCAATCCCTGTACCTTTTGCAGAATATCAGTCTGTCCCTGATGTTTTTTTCTGGAGACAAGTGGCATCTTTGCTGCCCTCCCTGAGACCAGGCCTTGCTCCAAGAGTCTCCGCACTTACAGCTGCCTGTTGCCATTCCTGAGCAAGCTCTGCACTGCTGGTAGCCCGATCCCGCAGCTGAAACACTTTAAGAGAGGCTCCTGGCGCTTGCTGGTCTTTCTTGGGCGCCCTGGAGCCTTTTTGGCAACAATGGAACTCTCTCCTTGATGTTCATGATGATGCGATAGATTGTTGACTGAGGTGCAATCTCTCTAGCTGCGATACTCTTCCCTGTTAGGCCATTTTTTGTGCAGTGCAATGATGACTGCACGTGTTTCTTTAGAGATAACCATGGTTAACAGAAGAGAAACAAATGATGCCAAGCACCAGACTCCTTTTAAAGTGTCCAGTGGTGTCATTCTTACTTAATCATGACAGATATGATCTCCAGCCCTGTCCTCATCAACGCCCACAACCTGTTTTAATGGAGCAATCACTGAACTGATGTTAGCTGGTCCTTTTAAGGCAGGGCTGCAATGATTTTGAAATGTGTTTTGGGGGATAAAGTTCATTTTCTAGGCAAATATTGACTTTGCAAGTAATTGCTGTTAAGCTGATCACTCTTTACAACATCCTGGAGTATATGCAAATTGCCATTTTAAAAACTGAAGCAGTAGACGTTGTAAAAATTAATATTTGTATCATTGTCAAAACTTTGGCCATGACTGTAGTACTAAGTATAAAATAATTTAGATAATTGCATAATGTTTGTATATCACTTATATAGCCTTGTAGGGTGGCCAGTTAGAAGCACTGGTCAGTATAGTGATCGAAAAAATAAAACAAAAGGATTGTCCTTAAAATACTAATAATACCTCAGAAAGTATTGCTATCCTCAATGCCTAAGGGATTGGAATTTTGATCTTTAATTGAGACCCCAGGCCCATAACTAGAGGGTCCATGATCGGAGTAGTTTTCCTTTCCTTTCCTTTTCTTCCCCGTCTGGCTCAGACCATCATTAACCCCTTCATGACCGAAGGTCTCTGATGAACGGATGTCTAGGTCAAATTGAAGCAATGTTCCTCCTCGTCTTCTTAGAGCCATGGTGCTTTTAGTTTTCCACCTACAGGGCAAGTTGGGGTGTCATTTTTTGCACCATGATCTCTAGTTTTTATTGTATCATAATAGTTTAAGAGAATAAATTGAATCGTTTTTTATTATTATTTAATAAAAATATATAATATTATAAATTATAAATTTTATATAAATATATAATTTTTAAAAATGAGCAATCCTTGTGTTTTTTTATGCTTTTCACCGTGCAGGAACAATATTGTTATATTTCAATAGACCAGAGAATTCCGCACACTATGATATATATACTATGTTTATTTTTTATATTTTTTTTTTTACATTTTTATTTGTATAATATGAAAGAGGGTACTATAAATGTTTATTGAGGTATTTATTAAGGTTCTTTTAACTGTTTTAAAAAACATTTTTTTACACATTTTAAATTGCATATACACTGCTCAAAAAATAGGGGACAATCAAATAACACATCCTAGATCTGAAAATATTCTCATTGCATACTTTGTTCTGTACAAAGTTGAATGTGCTGACAACAAAATTACACAAAAATCATCATGGAAGTCATATTTATTAACCAATGGAGGCCTGGATTTCTAATCACACACAAAGTTAAAGTGAAAAAAACACACTACAGGCTGATACAACTTTGATGTAATGTCCTTAAAATAAGTCAAAATGACACTCAGTATTGTGTGTGGCCTCCATGTGCCTGTATGACCTCCATACAACGCTTGGGCATGGTCCTGATGTGGTTGCGGATGGCCTCCTGAGGGATCTCCTCCAGACCTGGACTAAAACTATCTGCCATCTCCTGGACAGTCTGTGGTGCAATGTAATGTTGGTGGATGGAGCGAGACATGATATCCCAGATGTGCTCAATCGGATTCAGGTCTGGGGAACAGACGGGCCAGTCCATAGCTTCAATGCCTTTATCTTGCAGGAACTGCTGACACACTCCAGCTACACGAGGTCTGGCATTGTCGTGCACTAGGAGGAACCCTGGGCCAATTGAACCAGTATATGGTCTCACAGGGCGTCTGAGGGTCTCATCTCTGTACCTAATGGCAGTCAGGTTACCTCTGGCGAGTACATGGAGGGTTGTGCGGCCCTACAAAGAAATGCAACCCCACACCATTACTGACCCACTGCCAAACCTGTCATGCTGAAAGATGTTGCAGGCAGCATATCACTCTGCATGGCGTCTCCAGACTCACATGTGCTCAGTGTGAACCTGTTTTCATCTGTGAGGAGCACAGGGCACCAGTGGTGAATTTGCCAATCCTATTGTTCTCTGGCTAATGCCAAGCATCCTGGACAGTGTTGGGCATTTTGCAGGGTTCTGGCACTGCTCCTCCTGTTCCTCCTTGCACAAAGGTGGAGGTAGCGGTCCTGCTGCTCGGTTGTTGCCCCTCTATGGTCTCCTCCACGTCTCCTGGTGTACTGTCTGTCTCCTGGTAGCGCGTCTAGCCTCTAAACACTGCGCTGACAGACACAGCAGACCTTCTTGTCACAGCTTGCATCCTGGATGACAGGTTGTCCGTCTCATGCTACCCCAAGTGTGAAAGCACCACCAACATTCAAAAGTGACCATGCTGCAGGGGTCCTGATTAGTCAGTGAAAGGTGCCTCAATAATGCCTCAAATGGTAATAATTAGTTCCCTACACAGAAGTGCAGAATGCAATAGTGCCCCCTCTGTGCTCCAAATAGTTACTACCTTTGCAACAAAAATTTAAATTAAAAGAAAGAAGACTTAACTTCACCACACTTCTCCACTCCACAGCCTGGTCCACTCCAGTCTGGTATAGGCATAATGATATGACATCACTTTGCCATCTTTGCCAGGACACAGATGTCCTGAGCATTTCAGAGAGTTCTAAATGCAAAGTGTTGGTGAAGGGAGCTTATAGAGAGCACACACAAAAAATATTCTGATGCTAGCTTGTGTGATAGTATTGGTGAATAAGTGAAGAAGCCGAGGCTCCCACTTGGGTTGCTGCGCTGTTGCCTAGGGGCACATGCCTCGGACGCCCTCTCAGCTATGTCAATGGGGCTCACAATCTAAATTCTAAATAAAACTGTCGGTATATTTTTGGATTGTGGGAGGAAACTATAAATACCAGGAGGAAACCCGCACAAACATGGAGAGAACAAAAAGACTCCAAGACCCTGACATGGCAACAGTGCTAACCACTGAACCATCATGCAAGATTTTGGGTACATAGTACAATTAATAGATTCTCTGAACATCAATTTCTGCATGTCAATGTTTCAGTTTAAGGCCCCATTCACTACAGGTTTCAGGTCTCCGCTCGTGGTATATGTTAGGATACTGTCACACAGGTATAGGCTCGATTCACACGTTGTAAGAGTGCGGCTGTATTTGCGGCTGTAATTGTGCGGCGGTATTTTTGGTGGTTCGTGTGTATGCTTGGAAGTATAGGATATGCGGCTGCACAGTGCACACTATGTATGAATCTACGGCCCTATCGTAAACGGACCCGTAAAAAATGAACAAGACCATTGTTTGCGGCTGAATATGCGGCCGTGGATTGACAGGCGGTCCGTACGGAGTACTTCAAAAATAGCTGGCAATGATGCCGAATGCCGATGCCTCTAATAGTTAATATATTAAATTAATCAAACACATTTTCTTTGTAATCAAGACACTTTCGTTGATCAATAATTTATTTCTAACGAATCCATCATTTTGCAATTAAATATACTGTTAAAAAAATAGATATATAAATAAATGTATATTTATCTATATATTTATTTTTTGACAGTATATTGAATTGCACAATGATGGATTCGTTAGAAATAAATTATTGACCAACGAAACTGTATTTATTTCAACGAAAATGTGTTTTTTTAATTAAATATTAATTAGTACAGGAAGCTCTATAAGCCGTTAATTCATATGCCGGCAATAGAGCATTCTGTACTAATCATCACTTTACTTTAATGAAAACATCAAATGTTTCTTCTAATTATGTTATGACAATAGCATTATTAGAAGAAACATTTAGAATTATATGTGCGCTCAGCTGATTGGCTGTTCGGCTGAGCGCACATATAATAAGCCGGTCCGCAGCACAGTGACTTCATTGTGCTGCGGACCAGCGAAGAGGACACATCGGGGTGAGTATAGAGCTCTCCACACCCCCTCCCCAGCACTGCACCCCTCCCAGCAAGGAAGGGGGGGTCAGTTAACCCCTTCCTTGCTGGGATGGGTGCAGTCTGACATCAGTCTGGCCCCCAGGGGGTTAAGGGGGATGCAATACATCCTCCCTTAACCCCTTGGGGGCCAGACTGTAAGCAGCGATCTGTAAAGATGCTGCATACTGTAAGGTGCACAACACCGCTCACAATGATGGGTGTTGTGCTCCTGTTTGTGTGTTTTTGTGTGTTTCTCCCTTTTTGTTTTTCAGATATCGGTATCCTGGGGATTACGTCGGATTCCATGGACTACGTCGATGACCAGCGTTTTTTAATGTTTTTTTTTAATAAAATGGTCAATGAGGGGTGTGGGGGTGTTTTTATTTGAATAAAAAAATTTGTAAACTTGTGTCTTGTCTTTATTTCTTTACTTTATAGACTTAGTAGTGGAAGCCGTCTAATAGACGGAATCCATTACTAAGTCGGGGCCTAGTGTTAGCCGGTATAAAATGGCTAACACTAACCCCCTATTATTACCCCAGTACCCAATGCCACCAGGGGTACTGGGAAGAGCCGGGTGCCAGTGGTCCTGGAGCGTCAAAATTGGCGCTCCTGGACCGGGCGGCAGCAGGCTGGTAAGATTTAGGCTGGGGAGGGCCTAAACCAATGGCTCTTCCCACCCTGGTGTTACCAGGCTGCTGTCGTTTGGTTTTTAACCCGGCTGGTTATAAAAATAGGGGGGACCCTATGCGTTTTTTTTTAATTATTTATTTATTTAAAAAAAAAAAACGCATAGGGTCCCCCCTATTTTTATAACCAGCCGGGTTAAAAACCAAACGACAGCAGCCTGGTAACACCAGGGTGGGAAGAGCCATTGGTTTAGGCCCTCCCCAGCCTAAATATTACCAGCCTGCTGCCGCCCGGTCCAGGAGCGCCAATTTGACGCTCCGGGACCACTGGCACCCGGCTCTTCCCAGTACCCCTGGTGGCATTGGGTACTGGGGTAATAATAGGGGGTTAGTGTTAGCCATTTTATACCGGCTAACACTAGGCCCCAACTTAGTAATGGATTCCGTCTATTAGACGGCTTCCACTACTAAGTCTATAAAGTAAAGAAATAAAGACAAGACACAAGTTTACAAATTTTTTTATTCAAATAAAAACACCCCCACACCCCTCATTGACCATTTTATTAAAAAAAACATTAAAAAAACGCTGGTCATCGACGTAGTCCATGGAATCCGACGTAATACCGATATCTGAAAAACAAAAAGGGAGAAACACACAAAAACACACAAACAGGAGCACAACACCCATCATTGTGAGCGGTGTTGTGCACCTTACAGTATGCAGCATCTTTACAGATCGCTGCTTACAGTCTGGCCCCCAGGGGTTAAGGGAGGATGTATTGTATCCCCCTTAACCCCCTGGGGGCCAGACTGATGTCAGACTGCACCCATCCCAGCAAGGAAGGGGTTAAGTGACCCCCCTTCCTTGCTGGGAGGGGGTGCAGTGCTGGGGAGGGGGTGGGGAGAGCTCTATACTCACCCCGATGTTGTCTCTCCGCTGGTCCGCAGCACAATGAAGTCACTGTGCTGCGGACCCGCTAATTATATGTGCGCTCAGCCGATCAGCCAATCAGCTGAGCGCACATATAATTCTAAATGTTTCTTCTAATAATGCTATTGTGATAACATAATTAGAAGAAACATTTGATGTTTTCATTAAAGTTAAGTGATGATTAGTACAGAATGCTCTATTGCCGGCATATGAATTACCGGCTTATGGAGTTTCCTGTACTAATTAATATTTAATTAAGAAAACACATTTTCGTTTAAATAAATTCAGTTTCGTTGGTCAATAATTTAATTCTAACGAATCCATCATTGTGCAATTAAATATACTGTCAAAAAATAAATATATATATAAATATACATTTATTTATATATATATTTATTTTAACAGTATATTTAATTGCAAAATGATGGAATCGTTTACATTTAATTATTGAACAATAAAAGGGACTTTATTAGACAGAAAATGTGTTTTATTAATTCAATATATTAACCATGAGAGACATCGGCTATAGTGCAGAGGATCGCAAACCCCGGTAATAGCGATTCATGTAAACTGTGTTCCCTGCTTTCCCAGATGCATCCAGAGGTGTTTCCATCACTTTCTTAACATTTTATTTGTTATTTTTAGTTGAACCAGATTTCCAAGTAAATGACCGTATGTTTTGAGCCGCATGTCTATTTTTTCCCACGGCCGGAGTTTCACCCGCACATTTACAGCCGCATAAAAAATACAGCCGCACAGTTACAGCGTGTGAATCCAGCCATAAGATGTATAATGCTGCATTTCAAGCAGCTAAATAAAAATCTGAATCAAAATTTAAACAATGGGAAAGTTACAGTTACACATGGAACAGAATAACCAGATGTTTGGAAATGTCAGAAACAGCTAAAAGACAGTAGATACTAAAGATTTTCTAAATGGAAGGGTTTTTAAGGGACATTCCCATTCCATATAAGAACTGACCACTCACTGTGCCTGTGCAACCACCGCTGCCTGTGCGGCATCTATTCCCTATTGGAGTCTCTGGATGAATAAAGAGCACTAAATTCTGAAATGATCAGCGGCTCCATAGTGAATAAATAGGGAGAAGGCATGATGAGCTCTTCATTCATTGCATGGAAATTGCATTACAGTTCTCATGACTAAGGGATAGTCTAGCTATCCGTAACCACCCATCAACCTTTTCCCTCCCCCATAATAACAACACCACAACTTGTTGGAAGGAAAAGGCCACAGTAGCCCATTTATTTTGCATAGATCACTTATTAACATTTCCATTGTAATAACTGGGAACATTTACAACTTGTAAATGTGGGAGGGGTTCTGGAAGGCATCCCATAACTAATCCACCATTAGCATCATAAACCATACTACAGAATCTCCAATTTACCTTCAGCTGCTATCCACCAGACCCGAAGGCACCCACTGGGAGACCCCAGTTCCACCCCAGGAACCCTGCCCAGGGGGACCAACTATAGCTGAGTATCACCCCAGCCCCACAAACACTTAATACCATAACAGGTATCCATTAGGATAACATCCGCCTCCTCTCCAATCCACAGAGTTAGGCAATTGCCGAGACCTTCAAAAGCCCCTCCCACTTCGGCCAAAGCGACCATGCGTGACACCCTTACACATGGTCCGCCTTCCACAACACCCGGGCCCACTCAATCCCCTCTCGGATACCCAGATTCCACAAATCCTGCCCCATCTCAATAAGATGCACCCAATCCGCACTCAAAAATGCAGCAACTCCATCCTCCAGATCCCTATGGTGCACCACAATGCCCCCATTACGAGACACAAATCTCCCCACCACTTTGTTCACCTTAATTCTAGCTTTATTAATGCTAGTAACAGACCTTGCCTCCCTCCAGGTCCTTCTGGCCACAATATCGGACCAGACGGTGA
Source organism: Dendropsophus ebraccatus (assembly GCF_027789765.1). Taxonomy (NCBI): domain Eukaryota; kingdom Metazoa; phylum Chordata; class Amphibia; order Anura; family Hylidae; genus Dendropsophus; species Dendropsophus ebraccatus. Next base: position 36,499 of record NW_027210581.1, read on the forward strand.
TGATGCCAGAAAAAGTAGACCAAAGCCAGAGAAGATCCAGCTTGATGTCTCTCATAAGAGCCCTCGAAGCCCGTACCCCCAAATCATGTATTCCCCCCCCCTAACAGTATATCTGGCCGACGATCCATACCAGCATAAAATTGAATCTCAGGAAAAAGCTGCGACCACATCAAGCCTCCAACCACCAAACTTGCACATCAGCTCACAAAAAACCAAACTGTCATCCTTCAAGTTTCACGGCCGCACAAACACTCCCCCTGCGCACATAGTAGTGCCCTACGATCCACAAAAAGCACAGGGAATCACCTAGGAAACAGAAGCAGCTGAAAAAATAAGAAACAATCCCCTCCCACAGAACCGAACAACCCAAAACCTACACCAACTGCGGGCGCACATAAATGCGGAATCAATCCGAATCCCATCTCCCATCGATCTGAATCACATCTGGGGCCAGCCCCCACCTAGCCACCTCTGTGGCCGCCCGAATACAAAGGAGTGAGAGCTGAATTCCGAAGGCCCCAACCCCACAACACCAAGACATTTCCGGAAAACCTGAACTGGAAAAGAGACAAGAACGAACCATCTGTATGCCGTAGCAGAGGGCCCTCACCTGGCGGACAAAAATCCAAGAATTGTCTATAGCACTGAACCGGACACACCGCCGAGCCCGCCCAGGCCCCCAAGCACACCAACACACCCCTACCCCTCTGGTCCGTCTTTGTCAACCCCAAACAACACTCCAGGACCGAACCCCGGAGCACTGTGCGCTCCCACCACTATCCCCCAACTCTACTCTTACTAGGTGCAACCAATTCCGACACCTGAAACATCCCAAAAAACTCCAGCGAGAAAGCTAAAATAAACAAACACTCATAAGCCGATGAACACACCGATGGAACCACATTAACTAAGCGGAGCACCACCCTGCCCTGCCAAAAACCCCACAAATGCCTTAGCAACTAAAAAAGTCTTAGTCATGTCACGGTCCCCCGGCGCCTGAAACCAAAAGGCTAAAGCTGACATCAGTTTGCTGACCCCCGAGGGAGACATACCCTCCTCATAAACCTTCCCAATGTAATATAAGAGACAAACTTCCCACTCCCTAGACTCACAGACACCAGAGAGCTGCCCCAAGAACTGCTCCTAATCTCCCCAAAACCTGCAGTAAGCGTTCCAAGTCGCAGGACAAACCGATCTCCAAACCAAGCCCAACGCCGCCTTCAAACCATCTGCCACATCAACTCCGGACAAGGACTGCCGTGAAGATCTGCCCCAGGCGCCAGCTCCCGAAACCTGTCCCACTAAAAGCGAGAAAGAGCGTCAGAAAAGACATTCCTCACCCCAGGCACATGCACAGCCATGAAATGCGCATTCAGCTCCAACCCCTTCACACAATGCGCCTCAGCAGTTTAACAACAGGAGGAGAATTAGTTTGCGAATTAATAGCCTGCACCACACCCAGATTATCACACTGAAACCGCAACCGCTTTTTCCTCAAAAAATCCCCCCAAAGCTCCAGGGCAAGCACTATGGGAAACATCTCCAGCAGCGCCAAGTTCCTAACCAGACCCCTTGACACACAGGCATCTGGCCACCACTCAGTGCTCCAACGTCCTTGCAAAAATGCCTGCCGCGTCTGTAAACAACTCCAAGTCAGCGCTCGAGACCATTCCCTCCATCACAATATTGCGGCGATTACACCTCCCCCAAAACAACTGCAGATCTTCCCGCAATTCCGCCAACAGCCGAACATAATGATATGAGCGCCTAACTCCAGAAGTGGCCATAGCCAACCTCCTACAAAAGATCCGCCGCATGGGTATGATCCTACACGCTAAATTGAGACGTCCCAACAGAGACTGAATTTACCGCAAGCGCAGCTTCCGCCTGACACAAGCCCCAAGCACCGCCTCCTTCAACTCCAACCCCAAACAGATTAGCCAAATGCTCCAGGGTCTGCAGAAGCACTGCAAAATCCTGAGACTCCCCAGGCCCTACAAACAAAAAACCGTCAAGATAATGCAGCACTAGAGATGAGCGAAGCTCGAGCATGCTCGAGTCGATCCTGCTGCACAGCCCACTCCAAAAAAGTACTGAAAGCCTCGAAAAAGGCACACGAAATATAAACAGCCCATCGGCAAATCCACCAAAAAATGCCCCTGCCAACGACACCCCAGCAGAGGGAAGCTATCAGGATGCACAGGCAACAACCTAAAAGCAGCCTCAATGTCTGTTTTAGCCATTAAAGCCCCATGCCCATACCTGTGCACCCACTTTAACGCCGCATCAAACGATATATACATAACGGATCAATGCCATCATTCACTGACACACCCGCCAGGTGTGAAAGGTGGTGAATGAGCAAAAAACTTATTCGGCTCCTTCTTAGGCACCAAACCTAATGGAGAGACCCACAACCCTGGCAGCAAGCACGTTACAAAAGGCCCCGCCATCCGGCCCAGCTCAACTTCTTTTAACAATTTTTCAAAAACAACATCTGGTTGTACCAGAGTAGAACCAGATTTTGCCCCTCACCACCTGGAGCCCCGGCAGGACCAGGAATCTGAAACCCATCCCGAAAACGATCGCACAGTAAATGAGCTGCCTCTCTATTTGGGTACCACACGAGAAACAGCAGTATCCTTTCCACCCTCACTGGCGATGCCCCCTTTCTGGTCAGTTTCCCCAGCTCGCCCTCTGCCTTTGTAAAAACACAGAGTGAGGCAGCCGGAGCACTCGTGTTTGTAACAGCAGTCAGAGGCAAATTTACAATGCCCCTTATTGAACTGCCAACAGCAGTCCCTTCCTTCTGACATCAACCGCCCGCTTGAGGAATCTGAGCCGCCGACAGCTTCCCGAAAGGACTGCCCCGACCCTGGACCTTTTGGCGCCGCCATCAACTGCATCCACAAACTGATATATTGTGGTACCAGTGTATCGATGGGCAAGCCATCCTGCGCTGGCGGAACTGCTCAACGTACCTGAGCCACGTGTTCCCCTATAAGGCATACCCAATGGAATCTAGGTAGCAGAACAGCCCAGAACAATGCTCCGGCGCCTTCTCCCCCATCACACTAGCTAAAATTGCAAAGGCTTGGAGCCAATTTGAAAACGTCTGCGGTGTAAACCGGTAATGCCTACGTTCCTCCCCCCCCCTTCTTGGACTTGAACTTCTCCAGGGGAAGCAGAGAAAAAATCTCCACATATTCCCCCTTCCAAATCCGCCCCCCAATGACACCCCCATCAGCCGGCACATTACCAGACCCCGGAACCACGCAAACCGGCCCCCCAAGAACCCCCACAGCTGTCGGCATACCACCGGCCACCGGAACCCCCGCCATACTACCAGAGGACCCCCACACCAGCCCCGGAGAGTTAGAAAAGCCTGGACCCCTGATAGATTAAGAGCAATGTCCCCCCCACCCCCGACTGTGATGCATTGGTGATACACTCACCCAACCGCACCGAGGGAGACCTTGCGACGGCCGTCTGGACACTGGAACTCACAGCGACATCTATCTCTGAAACACAGACCCAGGGCGAGCCGTCCCGCCGCCCATTTCCATCAGCCTCGATGCATCAGGTCTCCTGGCCACAGATCGTGGGCCAGGCCGATCCACAGAGGGGCGGGCCAGGACCCGTGTGTCAGGCGCTGGGGCGATGTCCACTTCCTCCTCAACCTTTTCCCAGTCATCAAGGCTGTCGATGCTGAAGGCAGGACTACCGTCACCCCCCCTGCTGTGGTCTTCCTCCTAACCGCTCAGCGAATAGTCATCCTGATCCAAGCCCCAGGGAGGCGGGGCTGCCACCACCCGCACCTGAGAAGGCGGGGCGTGCTCCGCAGCTGCCGTCGTACTCATAGTTTTGGGTCTAGCTGGAGGGGGGGGGACACGGCAGAATTGTCCAGCTGCTCCTGCGTCTCCACGCGATCCCGCCGCCAGCGCTAGCATCTGCCCGACTAATGGATGCCGCCACCCCTGCTGAAGACCCCCTCCCGACCCGTTAATTATGGTGCCATCAGTGTCCCAGAGCGCCGGGCTCTCCCCTGCTAGGTGACACATCAGGAGGAACAGCCGCATGATCCTCTCATCTGGCACGCTGCCCAGGGTGCCTATTTGGGGTAAACGCCTCCTCTGGGCCCGCTGCTCCCTGCCGCCCGGTGCCCCCTCACTTCAAAGACACGACGCTGCTGAACGGAGGGTGAGGGTCCCTAGGGAGGCTCTGGCGGCGTAGCCTAGAGCATGGGGTGATGCTCAGCCTCTCCAGGGGCCTGGAACGCAGAGTCCTGGTGCTCCTCTGAGTCCCCTGGGTCCTGCAAGGGAGGTGAAACAGGAGCTGCTGTTTGAGCCATCCTGGCCCCTGCCGAGCCGCCATCTCCCTGACCTGTCTCAGCAACTCATCAGCCGACAACATGGTGAAGAACCCAGGTAAGCAGCTCCACTCCTCAGCTCCCTACATAAACTGCCTGTCCACGTGATACAAGCCAACTGATTTATACCGCCACGCTATCACAGCTCCCCCCCCCCCCGCCTTAACTCCACACCAGTTAATTTAACCCTTGCACTTCTGCATCCTACCTCATCATGTGCTACCTACAATAATCCTGCAGGTCATTCCGGGGCTTACTGGATGGATGAAGGTCCCACAGGTAAGACCCCCAGCATCAGCTTTCTATGCCTATTCCTATGGATAGGGGATAACAAGCTCAGAAATAAGAAATGTAGTTTACATTCCCTTTCACTATACACACTGTCACACTCCAAAGTATTCAACTTTCATTACAAATTAGGATTATATGCAAAATGTACAAATTTTTCCAGTAAAAACTATGGAACAAACACAATTTAAATAGCTCAACAAAACTAATAAAAATGTTTCTCCAAATCCAACCACTGTTAATGAATACTGGAGTCTCAGAATGATTTAACCTCTTCATGACAAGTATCTTTAGTGATTAGTAGAGCACACTTCTGTTATTATGATCTGTAACAGATGTGATGTATAACCTTACTAACTTCAGCCAGCATTTCTAAGGAATCTTAGCCCATTCCTCACTGGCAATGGCCTCCAGTTAACTAATATTGCTTCACTCTCTGCATACTTCAAATCCCACCAAAGATTTTCTATTGGGTTCAAGTCATGTGACTGTTACGGACATTTAAGAATTTTCTATGATTGAAACCAAGTTTTGGTTGACATTGAGGTATGCTTGGGATCATTGTCGTGTGTGAAGGTCCAATGACAACTAAGCTTTAGTTTCCTCACTGAAGGCATAACATTTTCTCTTAGGCTGCATTCCCACGTCCCTTAAATTTGTCCTTGAACATGCTCTCCTGTCATCTCTGCAGCCAGGGGGGTGGGGGTATCCAAGAAGGGTGTCGGACGGGGGCTCCGGCTAGGGGATCCGTGCCGTGATTCACCTCCGGATCATGGCACGGATCATGTGAATAAGCCCTCAGGACATGTGTTTAATCCAGCTTGACTTTCCCCAAACTTTCCTGTAGATGAAGTGATCTTTTCAGTGTATGCTTAATTTTTTACTTGCAAAGTTCCAGTTTTGCTTAATCCCTCCACAGAACAGCATCCCCAAAGTTCTGCCGCATACTTATACACTTACACCATACCATACAAATAGAAACCTCAGTTGCCACCAAGTCTTGCTACAGGTATTTTCCTGTGTTTCATTATATAGGTTTTGTCATTAAAAAAAAAACTTCTAAAATGTCCCAGGGACCTATGAAAAGTTTTGATGAATAGGGTTCTTAATGTTGCCACCACCAAACATGATAAGTCGTGAGAAGTGCACAAAAGTGTACGTCACTCCTTGGCTCACAACAATCTCTATCTAGGCAGCTCTAAGTCTATGGGCTACCTAGATGGAGATGACTGACAGTGGGGAAGTGCTCCATGCTCGTTCTCCTTATCAGTGACGTCCAACTTTTGACACGTCCAAGAGACATAACAATGGAAGGAGAGCACAAAAATATAATCTGAGTGGCAAGGTAGGGCGTGGATGAAGGCCAGATGGCCAACAATCCCAGTTACAGACTTGTCCCAGATAAAGTCTAGTTACAGACAAGTCTGTAACTGGGATTGTTGGCCATCTGTTGTTGGAGTTAGTTTCTTGTGGGAGGAAGTAGTCAGTCTTAGCCTAGTTCTCAGTGTGAGATTAAGCAAACACATGAGTCACTGCTGAAGTTAGGCCAGGGCCTGACTTTGACCAGGTCCCCTGTCAGTGAAACAGGACAGCAACTAAAGATTTTCTTTTGGATGCAAGCAACCACAACTATGTAGTACTAAGCTTGTAAAAGGGAGAGAAGCCATACCGGGATCACCCTGTCTGTGCCAGGAACACCAGGACCTTTGCTGAGGGACTAGTCTATACTCTTCAAACACTGCAAGAAGTAGGAGGTACGTCTCAAAGGAAACACTGCAAAAAGCAGGAGGTACGTCTACAAAATCCTCAGCCGAAGGAGCTTACACAAGGCCCTTATTTTCTCAGTCAGTCTCTATATCCTCTTCAGTCACTACTGTTCTGGCAGAGTACACTACTACCTTGGGCAGGGCCCCTCTGGCACCTCCTCTCCTCTCTCTCTCAACTGCAAAGCACCTTTCTACTAAAAGCACTCATGTACTACCTCAACTTTCAGCACCTAAGTTTCTGCAAGATTGTAACCGTTATACTGTACTTGACTGCACTTTTACCATGTGTACTGTTCTTGGTTTGCACTATTTTATCCATAGTAAAAGTACTTTTTTTTGCCAAGGCACTAGACTCTTTACACACCTGTTTGTACACTGTTTGTACACCACTCCAGGCTACTGTGACAAGTGCCCAAGTGACCCTAGACCCTACTCAGCTACTAGAGGGCAATGTTTACATACAGCGGAATGAAAAATCTGCTGTGTTTATGTAAATCCATACAAACTGGCAGCATACAATTCCGGTATGTGTGAACCCACCCTTAGGTTCTTTCACACAGAACAGGTCCTCTGTGAATTTTCATAAACTCTGCCATGTAATCCGTATGTAAATCCACAGCAGCAAATGGATACCAATTACGCAAACATAGCCTAAATCTGCAGCATGTAAAACAGACAACAAAGGTAGTGTAATCCACTGCAGATTTACTGCAAGCAAATCCTCAAATGTAAAAATTCTGCACAAGTACACAGTGACTTTTCCAGCAAAAATAGGAATAAAAAATGAAACATATCACCCAGTGCAGATGAAAAGCAGAGTCTTTGTTAAAGGGGTTGGCCACTTTATAGTAAAATAGGTCAGTACAAAGTATTAGTAAGTGTCCTCAATGTTTATACTGACAGCAGCTCCCTGTTTACCTCATAGAGCTAAAATCAGACTCCCCTTCACCAGGCTGGGGTGCCCTACTCTGTTTTGTTTCGGTCCACAAAATGGCTGACATGGAGGAGCATGTGACCATGCCCTGTCTACTGTATTCTCCATAGACATAAACAGGCTCAGTGTGGACACTGGGGGGGCGGGGCCTGGTCACATGCTCCTCCATGTCAGCAATCTTATGGACCAAAACACCACAGAGCAGGGCAGCCCAGCCTGGAGGAGGGGAGTCTGATATTAGCTCTATGAGGTAAACAGGGAGCTGCTGTCAGTATATACAGTGAGTAAACTTACTAATACTGTACACTGAGCAATTTTACTATAAAGTGGCCAAGCCCTTTAAGGAAGCATCCTTATTTAGCTGTATCCCAACATTTCAGACAGCACTCCCTGTGTCCAAACGGAGGAGCTGACATCAGCATTAGGGATGAGCGAACCGGCTGAGGTTCGGGTTCGTATGAACCTGAATTATCGGCTTCTGATTGCCGCTGTCTGCCCGCTCCGTGAAGAGGGTGGATACAACCTTTAGGACCGCCTGGAAAACTGGGATACAGCCATAGCTATAGGCTGTATCCCAGTTTTCTAGGAGGTCCTCGGGCTATATCCACCCTCTCCACGGAGCGAGCAGACATCGGGAATCAGAAGCCGATAATTCAGGTTCATATGATCCCGAACCTCGGCCGGTTCGCTCATCCCTAATCAGCATGGAACATCCACACTCCTTTGGCAACGTTTCAAGGGACAACGCCCCCTTTCTCAAGCATGACGCAAGTGCTAACCACCACCATTACATATACAGCAACATCTCGCGAGACTAAATCTGCAACAGTACGAAAAATATATCATAAGGGTATAAACCCACACACCGTATATGCAGCAGATATGCAACAAATACGCAGCAGATTTGTTGGTACAGATTTGATGCTGTGTTCAGTTATTTAGATCTAATCTGCTGCGATTTTGCTGCGAGTTTGCTGCGAGTTTGCTGCGTATCGCAGCAGTAAATACGCTGCATATACGGTGTGTGGGTTTTATACCCTAATAGTATATATCTAATGGAGCAGTATACATTGAAGTTACAAATTTCACTAAGCCCTTATGGTGCAAATGTTTCCAATCTTTGTATCCAAAAAACTTCACGCTGCAGATGTTTTTTTTAACCTCCTCCTTACTACCTATATTAACCTCTTCTAGTACCATCCAGCGCAAATAACACACTCTTCTATGTTAGCATCCCTTAAAATGTCTGGCGGGATTCGTTTATCCAAATTCCTGATATTTTTTTTCACTGTCAGGAAAATTACAGATAGCACTTCTGTAGATGGATACATGACATGATCCCCTTTTATAATAGCATAAAACTCGGACATGCTAAACAGGGAAAGTCTCTGTTTTTTAAGCTTGTAAAAATGCTTGTTTAGATTTTCTTCCCTTGCTAATATCTCCTCTCACCAGATAAATAGCAAGGGATTTTCTCTCCTGTAAACGAACTTCGGTCTCTTTTTAAACATCTTACCTAATTTGGCATCTGCTTGTAACATATCCCAATATTTGTTAACTGTCTTTTTTAACCAAGTTTGAATGGCCATAGGTAGAAATGAACAGTATTTCATCATCAGTCTTCTCTTTCTTTTTAAAATTTTTTTATATTTTCCCTAGATGTTCTACCCATATCTTTTGCTACTCTCACTATCTAAGGGCGGGTTCACACTAAGGAATTCTCGCGGACAATGTCCACGGAATTCCGTCAGCTGTCCGCCCGCACATCTGGGCGCCTTTCCGCCGGCCCCATATACACAATTCTATGGGCCGGCGTATTCCACTATACGCTGAAAGAAGTGTCATGTCACTTCTTTAGCGGATCGCGGAATACGCCGGCCCATAGAATGGTGCCTATGGAGCCAGCGGAAAAGCGCGTGCCCGTGCGGGCGGACAGCTGACGGAATTCTGCGAACATTGTCCGCGAGAATTCCGTAGTGTGAACCCGCCCTTATTGTCAGGACAAGGAGGTACGGACAGGACAAGACAGGAGGCCCTAGGTCTGAACCCACCCACTGTCCCAACCTACTTGCCTCAATCGGCCCTAGGCAGCCATGGACAACCACAAAGACGTTTATTATGCTCAGTACGTGAAACACAAAACGAGACAGACAGACAAACACAATATGGGATAGTCAAACAAGCCAAGTCAGAACCAAACGGGCAACACAGTACAAAGTCAGTAAGCAATTGGATAGTTAAAGGTCAGGCGGGAGGTCGGATAACAAGTCGAGCAAGCAAAGGGGAGTTAGGAAGGGGATTGCAGGAATAAATACAGGGGAGCTGGGACCAGGCAATTAACCTAATAGCCAGCGATCAGTGAATTACCGCTGGCTCTTTAAATACAAGACCAGGAGCCCGGACCAGAGTGTGATTGGTCCGGACTCCTGAGTGCTGATTACACTACATGTAAAGGCTGCAAGCTGGGTGGCAGGAACTCCTGCCACTCAGCCTGAGCCAAATACTGCTCAGTTTAGCACTACTCTGCTCAGCTGAGCGGCCGCACGTCAACTGGAGCCCGCTGCGCCGCTGGTAACCAGGGAAGCCGTCGGGTCTCCGTGATGTCACACAGCCCCAGCCGTAGAGGTGGCAATGCGCTCCAGCCGAAGAAGACGTTGCTGGAGCATGGTCAGGTAAGTTCCTGACACTGATCTTTGCTATTGCCTTTTCTACAAATTTATCAATCATTTTATCGTTTTTCTTTTTGTACTATACTATCCGTCTGTACTGCAGTGCATGACAGCTCTCCCTAGCAAGCAGGTTATTCCAATTTTTTTCCTTAGAATATAAAGTGGTTATATGTTTATCACCTCCAAGTCAAGGTAATGTATAACATTTTTACTACACTCCAAGGAAAATTCTGAGTGCATGACATTGTGCTGTTTGCATAATGTTCTAATCTAGATTGGACATGAAACAGCAGAGTATATACAATAATCTGGTGGAATACACAGACTTCCCTGTCATTCCCATTAGTAGCAAAGTAGCTGGGGTGTCTCTGCTCCAGTGAACCAGGATGAGGGAATATTAACCATAACACAAAAGCTGGAACAGGGCCTTAGACTGTCTATTTAAACCCAGTAACAACGAACTAAGGGTATACCCATCATGGTATCACCTAGGGGCTATAGAGAGGGGTCACGATGGCCAAAACTGACAGTCGCATTTAAATGGCTTGTAAAAGCTATCCATGATGGTCCGAGTTGATACACAGGACATACATAGATACTGTATTTATCGACCTTATCTACACCTTATCAACCCGTACTGCATTGATTTCTATGAGCAATCATGGTATTGCTCATAAAAGTCCCCTTGCGGAACTACAAATAAAAGTGAAAAAAAAAAAGTTTTTTTTCTAATATATAAAAAATCCCATGGTAAAAGTTCAAATAACTGCCCTTTTCTGATTTTTGGATAAAAAAGTATAAACAAAAAAAAAATAATAAACATATTTAGTATTGTCACATGTGAAACTCGCCCGAACCTTTAAGTTATCACATCCCTGATCTCGCACTGCAACATCGTACTACCAAAGCTCCAGAAGAAATTAATAAAAGTGATCAAAAAGTCACATTTACTCAATTTAAGTATCGTTAAAAATACAGATTTTGGTGCAAAAAATTTAATCCTCACACAGCCCCATAGACCAAAAAATAAAGGCATTATAAGGATCACACACTGGAACTCCGATAGAAAGTCCTGGAGGTTGGCGATGGCTCGGATCATTCCAATCCGGTCAGCCCAGCCAATGCTATCTGGCTGGGACTCCAATACCAATTGGTAGCATACAGGGGCAGCCTGCAGCCAATTAAGGGCAACACTTAAATCTAGGGTGCCCGGCGTGCGTACGCACTAGGAGGTGGGGACACACAGACTGGGCAGGGGAGCACCAGAGCACCGGACAGTAGCAGGGACAGGTGAGGCACCTGGGGGCTAAAGAGATGGGTGACATCAGGCCCCTGTATGTGGGCTCTGCCAACCACCAGAGTCTGACAGTGAGGGAAGTGGGTGCAGCAGCGGCCTGGAGCACAGGGCACTGCCACAGCCGTGACAACCTTTAAACATATGTATTGATTTTTTTAAATGTTTACATTTTTTTAAAGCAATAAAATAAAAACCTATATAAATTGCATATTGTTCTAATAGTACTGTCTGCAGGTGAAAAAAAATAATGCAGTATGGCCTTTTAAGAAGAGATGAGTGAATAGCTGATTCTCAACTAAGCAAAGCACTTTGTTTGATCAGCGCTTCGCTCATCACGCCTGCAGACTTTCAGAACTGCTCCGCTCCCTGGCACTCTGCCCCTGAGTGCTGGGGAAAAGTTGGATCCAATCCTGGAAAAATGGGAGAAGTTGAGCTCAGCGATTCGCTCATCTCTACTTTTAAACATGAGGAGGGAAAAACAAAAGTGCCAAAATAATCATTTAAAGAAGAAGGAGGAATGACACACTGACCTGTATGTTTCTCTATGAGATTGGTGAGTGATGCCTCTTAAGGAGTTGATCTAAACTGGACCTGAATTTTAAACCATAAATCACATGCATTTTTGGCCATACTCCTTTTACCAAAGCATAATCCTTTTCAAAGGCACTTTTTAGGCTATGTTCCCTCAAATCTTTTTGTGGCCTATTTACTGCCGTTTTTTTTTTTTTGGACGGATGTTATTTTGGTGAAATGCCGCTAGTGTATGCAAATTATGTCTTATGCAAAAACATTGTGTTTTGGCACTAAATGACGGTCGTCCAAAAAACTGTTGCAAAGGAAGGCCAAAAAAAGACTTGTGGGTAAAAATTACATATATCTTTGTTATCTGAGTTAAATAAGCAGGTTACTATATCTAGTATATCTAGAGGTGCATCCACTGGGTTAGATAATTGGATACAATTGCTTGCAATTAACTCAGTAGTTTCGGTAAAAGTATCTTATTCCCAATCAAAGCTGCAAGTGATCTATGACTGGAGTGATAAATGTCATTAATCACTGTTGGGTTTATTCCATGTTGGTAATGACAAAACAAAAAATGTACTGAAATGGTAATTTCTTCAACTTAATAAACATAAAGAAGGAAAGGGAAAGCTTTCCGTAACTGAATAAATTATACACTATTCCTGAAAGTCTGGATAACATACTTTAGGTGATTCTGAACACCTGCAGTAACTTTTTTCTCTCAAGAGGTTTAGCCATAAAGCAAGCATCAAAAATAAGTAAAACCACAATTGTTATTTATTTCCTTTAAGTATGGACATGGTGGATCCCATTTCATTTTGCCTGTGTCAAATGGCATATTTACTCAATTGATACTAACCCCTTATTTTATTATGTACTTGACGTTATTGCTGAAATAATACATGCATAATGCCTAAGGCTAATGCTGCGTTACACTGAACGATTATCGCTCGAGAATTTTCGCAATGACGATTGCATTTGAGCGATAATTGGTTTACTGTAAACACAGCAAATGATCAAGCGATGAGTGAGAAATCAATTTATTTTGATCTTTCAACATGTTTTCAAATCGTTGTTCGTCGTTCTCTAAAAAATTCGCAGATCGCTTTGTGTAAACAGTCTTTCAAAGATTCACCCTATGTGAAAGATGGGCTTAAGGCCATTTTAAAAATGATCGCAATAACGATTTTTGTTACGAATTTTCTATTTATTCGTCTAACGCTGATCATTATAAAAATTTATCGCTTCATGTAAACGCAGCATAAGTTCACGACAACGTATTTATTCAATTAATAACAGCCGTTGTTGACACATTGCAACATCGGCCATTAATTAAATAAGTACATTGCATTGATCTTAGTATATACTCTGGCTGGGGATTCCTGACAGTGCGTTCCAGCTGCACTAATTTACATTGTGTGCTATAGGTAATTGGAATATGGGCAAACCCAAACGCATGGCCCGCAATCCCAATTAAAGAGAAATGAAATTCATCTGGCTTGCTACTGCAGTGCTGGCCGAGATGAACTTCACTGACACCGGCCGTTCTGTAACACAGAATGGCCAGTGTCATACATACTGTAGTGTGACCCGCCTAAGGTCTGCTTCATACACAAAGCGTTAATGGCCAAGGGTAGTGTCCTGGGAGTGTCCACAAATTGCTGTTGCACCTGGACTTGCAACCTGAAACAATGGCAAGATGTAGCGGCAACCAAAGGTAATGCCCCTATTCCACGAGTCGTTTGGAGGAGTAAACGAGCGCTATTAGCGCTCGTTTGCTCCTCGTTCCCCGCTCGCTGCCGCCGCTATTCAACGCGGCTGCAGCGAGCGGGTGATGCGGAGGGGCGGCGGGGAGCTGCGGGGGGGGGCTGCGATCGCTGCTCGTGCAGCCCATAGGATATAGCAGCGTCTGCTGCCGATGCTCCTATTCAACGGAGCGACGGCAGCAGATCGCTGCTATATCAGTCGCTTGTTTTTCAACATGTTGAAAAACAAGCGACTGCAACGATCAGCCGACTTATGAACGATGTCGGCTGATCGTTGCACTCTATTCCACGGGACGAATATCGTTCGTAGCGGGCCGATATCGGCCGAATACGAACGATATTGCTCCTCTAAACGACCCGTGGAATAGGGCCTTTAGTCATGTAAGCTGATCTCAACTAAACAAAGCACTTTGTTTGATCAGCACTTCGCTCATACGCCTGCAAACTTTCAGAACTGCTCCGCTCCCTGGCACTCTGCCCTGAGTGCTGGGGAAAAGTTGGATCCAATCCTGGAAAAATGGGAGAAGTTGAGCTCAGTGATTCGCTCATCTCTACTTTTTAACATGAGGAGGGAAAAACAAAAGTGCAAAATAATCATTTAAAGAGAAGGAGGAATGACTCACTGACCTGTATGTTTCTCTATGAGATGGTGAATGATGCATCTTAAGGAGTTGATCTAAACTGGACCTGAATTTTAAACCATAAATCACATGCATTTATGGCCATACTCCTTTACCAAAGCCATAATCTTTTCAAAGGCACTTTTAGGCTATGTTCCCTAAATTAGCGGCTACACAAAACTGACAGTGCAGTTCGAGCCGCACTTTACATTGTGTGCTATAGGTAATTGGAATATGGGCACACCAAAACGCGCCTGCATCCCAATTGAAGAGAAATGAAATTCATCTGGCTGCTACTGCCAGTACCGGCCGAGATGAACTCCACTCACAACCGGCCGTTCTGTGACACAGAATGGCCAGTGTCATACATACTGTAGTGTGAACCGGCCAAAGGCTACTTATACACAAAGCGTTAATGGCCAAGGGTAGTGTCTTGGAGTGTCCACAGATTGCTGTTGCACCTGGACTTGCAACCTGAAACAATGGCAAGATGTAGCAGTAAGTCATGTAGAAACAGCCCTACATAAAAGAAATTGGTGCAAAATGCTCACGTGACCACATTCAAGTTTAGCAACTACTTTACCACAGTGCATCTAGTGTTCTTTCTATTCCTGTTTTTTGCTGATTTACAAACTGCCCCTTCCCTCAAACCTAACCCCATCCACTTCATAGTGTTAAAACCCAGGCCATATTTGTGACATCAGTGGTGACCTTGCATACATACCAGGACTAGAACCTTCATGAAGGATAATGTAAAACATCAGTGGCATGTGATCTACTGTATTAGGTTAACTGTGAGAATGGAGTCACATGACCATTAGCGGAATTACTGAAGTGGTGACTGCTAAAATAAGTAAATTACAAAGTCAACAATTAGAATATTTTGATTAGTTAGAAAGAAAATAATTGTGAGCCCTAACATAGTAGAAAATCTAAAATGATTTACTACAACTGATCTATCTTTATAATGTAAGAAAAAGTCCTATGCCCAGTGGAGCTATAATAAGCATCTTAACTTCACATGCAAGCTCCTAGCAACTGGGAGTGGTGTTCAGGTTCCTAGTCCTGTAAACTTAAAATGAACCATTCATTGAAGAGAACAGTCACATCCCAGACAGTGATGTGGTTAGACAGGAATTTAGGAAGTAGACAATATTGAGATGTTCAAGCCACAGTCTGTCCAGAAAAGCACTGGAAAACTTGACCAGTAACTTGCTGCCTAATCAACATCAGTAACGCTTCATTACTGTGCTCAGAAAGACTGTGACATGGCCAATATCAGTATACTACAATATCTAATAAAAATGGTTAAATTGTGCCATTTGTATTTGTAATTTAGATTAGGAGATAGGTCCCATTTAATGGATCCTACCATATCCCACCGACCTCTCGAGTTTTTTAATCAGTGTTGTCAGCACATATGTTCACCTACAGCTTTTTCCTATCCCATAGATCAACCTGTAGAACTGGATTGCCTCTTTATAAATTGTTGAAAAGACACAGAATAATTTTGCTAATAATTTTTTACATTTTTTAAATGTAATTGTTAGGAATGTGACTTTGTGCTCTCAGTCCGTGCCAGGTGGCCGAGGAAGCGCTGAGTTTCTGTCCCACCAGCTGTTGTAGAGGAAGCTTCCCTTCACTCAGTGCCTGACTCTGATAAGAAATCCAAGCCAGACAACTTCCAGTGTAGAACAGTGAGAGCCTTATGTCAGGAATAAAAGTTTTCTCTGCAGCCAGCACCCTGCTCTGTACTGATGAGGGGCAATAACCCCAAAACAGTTATCTACAAGTGAGGGGGAGTTGTCTGGCTTGGCTTACATTTTTAGTCATGTGCTAGGCGCTGACTTGAAAGGAAAGCTACCTCGAGCAGAGAGGTGGTTTGCATAGCCTTCTTCCCATAATTCACAGCAGAGTCTCTATACATGTTCATGATGCCTCAAGGAGAAACATTATCTCTGCAGCCAGCCAATACCCTGTCCTGCTCTGGCAAGAACCTTAAAACAGCTGTCTACAGATGAGGTAAAATTCTCCTTTTGGAGAACTGTCTGGCTTGATTTCTTATTGGAGTGAGGAGGATACCTCTAAAAGGTAGCATCAGAAAGCTGCTTTGCATATACTTCTTCCCAAATTAAATGTGGGGGCCAATGTCTCCCGCCCTGTCAGTGCTGCTGCATGTAACTATGAGCTCTCATTACGAGTGCTCATAGTTACAGTTCAGATGGCAGCAGCGAGCGGCAGCGGCCCTGTCCAGCAGTCTTGAGCACAAGAGCGGGGCATTGGGGGCCCCCCTGGATGTTGGGGGCCCCAAGCGATCGCTTGGGGTGCTTGGTGCCAAAGACCGCCACTGCAGACGAGTAATACTGCCCTCCAAGATGCTATCACTTTGCAGCATCCTCTGTACTGCTAAAGCCTTGTGGTTCTTATGTCTTTACAAGAGATTCTTCAAAAACACTGGCATACTGTATATTAAAATTAAATCCATTTCTGTAAAAGAAGCTTCCAAATAAGCCGAAGATCACCTATAGAAAAGCACCTAATCACAAAGGCTTATTAGCCCCACAGCCGTTGCGTAATTTACATATGTAAAAGGGGAGTAAGAAACCACACAAAAAAGGGGTATTTAACTGTAATGGGAAGAGATGCCTGTGCTGCGGAAGTTACAAGCTTCACTAACAGCCAGGGCTGTATTAACAGCTGCTGCTGCCCTAGGCACTAAACCTGAAGACACCCCATCGTCACGCACCTATTGGCGATACCAGACCTGACCAATACCACCATACCCCCCCACCCCCCTGGAAAAGACACCAGATTTACTGGCAAGTCTGAACGGGAGGAGGGAAACTAAAAAATAAAAACAAAAAATTTTGTTTTTTCTGCCCTCCTGCTCCCTGGTGCTGCCCCCCTGCAAGGTGCTGCCCTAGGCACCGGACCACGGGTGCCTAGTGGTAAATACAGCCCTGCTAACAGCAAGGGGTAAAAGGGTAAAATTTTCAAATAAAACATTGTCTCACATGTCTATCAAACCACTACACTACAGCTACAGCTTGAAATAGGCTGTGCTGGAACTTGATGCTATAGATCTCCATTAGAGAGCTTTGAAGCTAATACTAATGTCTATTTATCCCACAGAGAACCATCCAATTCATAAGAATCCATTTCCTTTTTCTTCAATTGGAAGTATTTTCTAAGTTGCATGATTTTTTACTATATCATAAATGCAACAACTTTACCACTGCTCTACAGGACCATTCACAAATTCCCATTAACCCTTAATGACATGGGGCAAACATTTAACACCCCCGCAGCCTAGGTCTTGGTGCAAACGGGCGAAAATGTACGTCCCGCCGGGGTACCAGGGTATGCAGCGGGCTCAGGAGCTGAGTCGCTCCATAGTGGGTGAGGACCGGCTGCTATCTGCAGCCAGGCCCTCACCCTCAATGGCGAGCCACCCCGTTCACGTGGCCACCCGCCATTAACCCCTTGAACACCACTACGACAGCGTTTAAGTGTATGTGACAGGAGCATCTCCTGTCACTTACAATCGGGACCCCTGCAGTGTGTCTGTGGGGTCCTGATCACACGGTCGGACTGCCGGAGGCCTGCCCTGCAGTCAGATCTTCAATCTTCTGATAGAGTCTGCCACAAGCAGGCTCTATAAGAAGATCACAGGAACACTAATCCCTGCTATGCTATGGCATAGCAGGGATCAGTGTGAGAAATCTATGTATGTATGTAATAGTTCCCTAAGGGGACTATAAAAGTGTAAAAAAAAAAAAAAAGTTTTAAAAAATGTCCTAAAGCCCCTCCCCAATCAAAGTGAAAATCACCCCCCCCTTCCCAATTTTATACAAAAAACACACATAAAAATAATAAAGTTAATTAACATATAATATACTGTAGCATGCGTTATCGTCCAATCTATTAAGATAAAATAATATTGTTCCCACACGGTGACGGCGTGGACAAAAAGCGGTAAAAAAAATGCAAAGATTGCTTTTTTTTAATTATATTTCCTGTATAAAAAAAAAAAATATAAAAAGCGATCATATGTCTGATCTAGAAAAAATTTTACTAATAAAAAACTAGAGATCATGGCGCAAAAAATGATGCCCCATACGACCCCCGTAGGTGAAAAAATATAAGCTCTATAAGAGTCATAATAGGGCCATTTTAAGTATACCTGTTTGCAAAAAAAAAAAAAGTTTTTACTGCTAATAAAAATCGTAAAAACGTTAAAAAACCTGGTAAACATGCATATGCTGTGTTCAGACTGACCTATAGAAAAAAGAAAAAATGCCAGTTTTACCATAAAGTGCATTACATAACATCTTTTATAGTTCCCTGACGTCCCTCTCAGCCAATCAGTGGCTGCGGCGGGACAGCACACTGATTGGCTGAGTGGGATACCAGGGAGCCAGGAGCCACAGAAGCAGGCCTAAGCGCGGACGGGTAAATATTCACCGATTAGCCATGGGTTAAATGGGGTGGGGGTTTATATACTCACAGCGGAATGAAAAATCTGCAAACATGTACGTAGACCCATACAAACTGACAGTGCCTGGAATCACAGCGGATTTCGCTGCAGAACTCATAGCATGAACTCCGCTGTGATTCCAGTACGTGTGAACTCAACCCTAATACTGAATCTTCCAGGGCCACCCACAGCTGCTGACAACCATAGCTGAACAGACTCTCATTTCTGCCCTCCTGCACTCTCACCCACTGCTCACTCACAGCCTACCCTGAGTTTTTCACAATGCTTCATAAGATGTGAAGAAAATACTTGACACTCACGTTATGGTCTTATGCTTTTTTGGTCAACATCACCATTTGATACAGTATGGGCTCATGCACACTGAGCAAAAGACGAGGAATTGAAGAGGAATCCACTCTTAAATTCTGCTTGAAATTCCTCCCATAAAAGAATGAACAGAGCAATGTCTCATTGTGTTCATGGGATTCCACTCTGTTGTTCACACTGTAGCATTTCAAGCAGAATTTTCTGCTGCAGATCTGCTTTACTTAAGGGGTTATCCAGCGTACAAAAACATGGCCACTTTTCCCCCTACTGTTGTCTCCAGTTCAGGTGTGGTTTGAAATTAAGCTCCATTTACTTCAATCTAACTGAGTTTCAAAACCCCACCCAAACTGGAGACAACAGTAGGGGGTCATGTGTTTTGTAGCGCTGGATAACCCCTTTAAAATTCTGCTGAATTCTGCTTGAAATCTGCTCAAATTCAGCTTCTATTCTGCTCCTATTCTTCCAGAGCAGGAATTTCAAGCAGAAATCTTTCCTCTTCAATTCCTCGTCTTTTGGGGCATGTGCACACTGAGCAATTCTCGAGGAATGAAAGCAGAACGTTTTCAGGCAGAATTCAAGTAGAATTTAAGCCCCCCATTGACTTCTATAGAATTCCTCTAGCAGATCTACAGCAGAAAATTCTGCTCGAAATTCTGCAGTGTGAACAACAGAGCAGAAAAACCCATTGAACAAAATGGGACTTTGCTCTGTACATATTTTACGGGAGGAATTTCAAGCTAAAAATCCTCTTCAATTCCTCACCTTTTCCTCAGTGTGCGCATACCCTAGCTCAGTGTGCATGAGCCCTACGGGTATGTGGAAGAGCACTTTCTGCCTCATTTCTTCCATGAGCTCATTTTCTTTGCTGTGCATGAGCACCACCACTCTGTTCCTACTACCTTTAAACACAAAAAGTAAAGGGAATCATTTAGGGGCAGACTAGATGACCCAAGTGGGCTTTTTCTTCTATGTTTATAAGATTTTTCTTTTCTAGAGTATTTTAGTCTCACTGCCTGTGCAAGTAATTTTATTTGTTAAATTAGTGGCTTTTAATACAGATCATAGCAAGAATTTGAAACTAATCATCCCAGTATAGCACTTGCAAGAATGTGCCAGTCTTACTCAACAAACTAATCAGCCTCGCAACCTAAGAAATGAAATAAATGTATGAATGGGATATGGTAGCTACTGGTATAGTCTAGATTGTGCTTCTGCCAGTTGGATAACCTCTCCTTAGAAAAACTATGGGGATATTTACTAACAAATCTAAAAAACACTATTTTGTCAAAGATGTTTTGGCATAATTTCCAATCTAATGTGTTTAGTCAAATTTGTGTAAATTGTCTAATAGCATGATAAATGTCTCTTAAAAATAATTAGCTTAATAAATTCACCTTGTTCGGAGCAGTACGTAGCGATGCGCCAATATATATAAGACTTTTTAATAAATTGTGCAGTTAATAAATTTAGCTAAAAAATAATTCTGGCGCACTTTCGATCTAATTAACAACAAAAATCTAATTCCAAAAAGGTCGCATCTAATTTGGATAGTCTTGTCTAAAAAAGCTTAATAAATTCATGTTAGATTTATTTTGAGCGCACACTAGATACATTAGACTAAAAAACAGGCGCAATTAGTTTGATAAATGTCCCCAAAGTTCCATCTAATCTAGCCTTTGATCACAAAGTGCTGTCTCTTGAGAATATTTTCAGTGTCTGCTGTTATTAGGAGTGGCTATAGTCTTTTAAAAGAATAAAAGTACCCCCGTGCATCATATAAACAATCCTCTTCCTTTCAGTGTTTCATCTAAACAGATTATTTGGGTTAGACTCAGTGTCGGACTGGGGTACCTGGGGCCCACCAGAGGAATTGATCCTTGGGGCCCACCAATATACAACCAGCGAGACAGACATGCTGACCCACCTCCTTTCCTGGATTCATCTGTAGTCTGTGACAAATCCCTTTTGAATAACATTTCAGTTGAACTAAAACTCTCAGAACCCCCTACATTATAAAGCTCTCAGGGTATGCTGGGAGTTGTAGTTTCTGAGAGGACAACCCTTTAATAAATCACTGTGTGCAGAGTCTCCCGGTGGCTCCATCTGTCTACCGTGGCAGTTATCAGAGGGTTGTACTACTGTACTACAACTCCCAGCATATCCTGAGGGATGCAGACTGTCAGTACATGCTGGGAGTTGTAGTGCCTGCAGCTGTTGTAGTTGGGTCCTAGGTGCATTACACACTAAATGCTGTCTCCCATATAAGAATACAGAGTTTTGTGGGGGCTCGGTGCAGGGAAGTGACCCAGAACAGTACTTATAGGGGATAGGAGTAGATGTTATTAGTGATGTTATGGGGTCACACTCCCTGCACCGAGCCCCCACAGAACTCTATTCTCTATATTCTTATATGCCACACACAGCATCCAGTGTATAATGCACCTAGGACCCAACTACAACAGCTACAGGCACTACAAATCCAGCATGTATGACAGTCTGCAGCCCTCAGGATATGCTGAGAGTTGTAGTACAGTGGTACAATCCTCTGATAACTGCCGCTGTAGACAGATGTATTGCTGGACCTTCAGTCTGCAGTCCTGGACGGGACCTGGGAGCTAGGCAGTTTAAAAGTTTGCACTAATGTACTTTAGTGACCGCGGGGCTGTGTCAGTACACTACCACAAACCATACACTGACTCATTGGTACCAGGCTCTGCACTCTATAGAAGTGAAAACAGTGCATTTACTAATGACTCACAGGTGATGTCTTCTTTGATTCTTGCTCACTTTTGCTTTCTTCTCCATCTGGCGCAGTTATCATGAAGACTTTTCCGACCACAACTCATCTGCAGGCGGGCAGCTGGGGGTTACTGGATAAGGATGGCAGCTGGGGGGATTCGGGAAGGAAGGTAGCTGGGGAGGAGGCAGCTGGGGGGGCAGGGGAGCAGCTGGGGCGGCAGAGGGAGAAGCTTGGGGGCCAGGTGGAGCATCTGGGGGCAGGGGACAGCAGCTGGGGCAGGGGGAGCAGAAGGGGGCGGGCAGGGCAGCAGCTGGGGGCAGGGAGAAATTGGGGGGCAGCTAGAGCAGCAGGGGAGCAGACAGGGGGGCAGAGGGAGCAGAACGGGGGGCAGGAGGAGCAGATGGGGGGCAGGGAGGAATGGGGCAGGGAGAGCAGCAGGGGGAGCAGAGGGGAAGACAGGGGGCAGGGGGGAGGCAGAAAGGGGGCAGAGGGGAGAATGCAGGGGGCTGGGGAAGCAGACAGGGGGCAGAGGGAGAAGCCGGGGGAGCAGGCAGGGGGCAGAGGGAGAAGGCAGGGGGCAGGGGGAGCAGACAAGGGGCAGGGGGAGCAGATGGGGGCAGGGAAGAAATTGGGGGGCAGGGAGAGCAGCAGGTGGAGCAGACAGGGGCAGAGGGAGAAGGCAGGGGAAGCAGCTGGGGGGCAAAGAGAGAAGACAAGGGGCAGGAGGAATGGACGAGGGCAGGGGGAGCAGACGGAAAGACAGGGGTAGAGGCAGGCGAGCCATTACAGTTACGGGGCCGGAGTGAGCTTCCGACACAGGCCGGTATCTCACAGCTGTAGCCCCGCGGTGCCTGAACTTCTCTCATGCTCGGCCGCGCACATGATGTGACGTCATCGGCGCTGCCGAGCAAGAGGGAAGTTCGGGCACTGCGCAGCTGCAGCTGTGAGCTTGCGGCCTGTGTCGGAAGCTCACTCCGCCCCGTAACTGCACGGGGTGGGGGGTGCCCGACCTACCCAGCACACCCCTGGCCGGTGGCGGCCACCGGTGCTGGCCTGCCGCTTCGTCTGACGCTGGGCCCATCACTGTCTGGGGGCCCCAGCTGCCGGAGGGTTAGTATGTGGGAGGAGGGGCCCCCCCGAAGGATCTCCGGTCCTCGGTGGCCCGTCCGACACTGGTTAGACTGTCTAATACAGCATTAAGGCTTGCATATACTGCACATGCCCAAGTAAAATCCTGCTGGTGTTCCTTTGGTTAGATTTATTAAGAGGAGTGTACGCCTCCACAATTGAAAATCTGTGCCAGCTCTGAGCAACATACACCAACTCTCTGCAGAGGCCCTATTCAACCCACTTTTTAAAAAACCATAGACACTTGAGTTATGGGAAACTTTAAACCTGAAGACAGGCTATTGCCGGGATTGGGAAAAGCAGTGCTAGATGCTGGTCCTGGAAGAAAAACTGTGCCCACAAGTGTGAACGTGAAACAGTTTTAATGCTATTCTATTGTCGCTCATGGTAAATAAAAAGGAAAGTCTTCTGTTTTACCAATTTGGTCTGCAATTTTTCTTTTAAGGCGAATCCTTCAACCCCTGTTTTATTTTCCCTTCAGATAGGCAGACCTGTGCCTGATACATACTGTGCACTGATCTAGTAGATTGGCCTTCACTTAAGAAGCCTTTAGATAGCTCACTTATGGTGCAAGGGCTGTGTAAACCACTAATGTATTGTTCACGTAGCCCTGTGTACCTGTGTTATAACTTTCAAAATCTAAATCAACAGAAGTTGTGAAGTAAAGCAAGTTTGCAATTTCATTATTTTTATGTTGTTATCATCCTGTAAAACAAAGCTGAACTCCTGAAGGCACATTTTCTGACTAAACAGTCTAAACACATGGGGAGAGATTTATCAAAGGGTGTAAAATTAGACTGGTGCAAACTGACCACAGCAACCAATTACAGCTTATCTTCCAGCTCTGGTGAAAGGAAAGCTGAGCTGTGATTGGTTGCTGTGGCCAGTTTGCACTAGTCTAAATTTTACACCCTTTGATAAATCTCCCCCATGAAGTCCTGGCCAGTACAGAGAGTCATGGCTCAATGTGTCCTCTTTGTGAGCGCTCAGATGACTGGGAACATTGCACTTATTGTTTTCTGACTCTGAGGAAAAAAAGAGTCAGAAAACGGGAAGTGCCATGTTCTCCATGATAACTAAAATAAAATAATGAATGTAAATTGCAAACCTGCTTTATATCACATCTACTTTTGGTTTAAAATGTTGAAAGTTATAACGCAGTGACACTTCAACCCATCATTCTCAGCCACACATCTGTTTACATGGGTTCATATGCAACTGACGATCAATGTTGTTAATGGCTGGTCAGGACCTGTCTTAGACTTCATGGTATCTGTGCAAAAAAGGTCCTCTATTCCCCCCATCGCCTCCTTCTTTCCAGCTTTCCATACTGTTCATTCTTCAGCGCGTACAGAGCAGCAGCGCGCGCCTCCCATAGACTCCATTATGAGCGGGAGGCTAACGGCATTCGCGGGCGGACAATTCCGTCGCGGAATTCCGCTAGCTTTGCTCAGTGGAACGGGGCCTAATAAAACTAGTTTAAGCATTTGTATATTTTACCTATATTTTACCAGACAACAATATAACAAAATAGACAGTAAATGTACTAAACTGAATGTGAGAGAGAGACCTGGTTCCTGTATGTGTCACCTCATTAACAGGTATGTAAAATACCTTTTCTACCATTTCAGGCCCACCTCTCAAAGGGTGGAAATTCGGCTAAAGGGGTTAGTCTAAAGCAGACCATCCCTTTTACCCTCCATATTACATCAAGTCTAGGGCAAGTAAGAAATCAAACTCAAGTGATTGTCGCTACACTATACTAAAACAACCTGCAATGTCTACAACCGGCTCTGTAACTCTCAGTGACTGCACTACGTATAGCATCTGCGGTTGTCATGGTGATGCTGGCACAACTAAATATGGCCCTTTTGCAGGACTTGTGTAAGGGTGTGTGAAGGCACCCTAAGGGCCCTATTGCACGGGACGATTATCGTTCAGATTATCGTTAAGTTAGTCGTTCGAATCTAAGCGAATAATCGTTCGGTTGAATAGCAGTTAACGATTAACGACGCGCACGAGAAATTGTTGATCACTTAATAAGACCTGGGCCTATTTTTATCGTTGCTCGTTCGCAAATCGTTCACAAAGAATAAGATGTAGTTGCAGTAGTGACGAACGCAATAGCGATGTCAAGATGACCGCAACGATCATAAGTACGGATTAGCGTTCCATGTAAATGGGTGAACGATTTCAGGTCTTTAGCAATAGCGGTCGTTTGAAAATCGTTTATTGTTAACGATTATGCGAAACGATAATCGTCCCGTGGAATAGGGCCCTAAGGGTATTTTCCACACTGAGAAAACTCCGCAAAATTCCGTCGCTCTTCGCGTAAAGAGTTGACATGTCAATTCCTTGAGCGAGAGCGACACATGCGGAGGCGCGCGAGCCCTCCCACAGAGATACTGTGGTTCACTGAGGCAACGGGATTCTGCGGCGGAGAGTTCGGGAATGTTCAATACTGTTTGATCCCTACAGTTTTTAAAGTCATACAGCTAACTTTCTGTATTATTCACTGTGTGTATTAGTCTCTTTTAGCACAGTTATAAATATTTTACATTCTTAGTTATAAGAACAGGAACATTCTATTCCTGAATAAGTTAACCACAAATCCATGACTGTTGTAGATAGTAAGCCAGTGGAATAATTCATATGGGCTATATTTCCATCATGCTCTGGATAGGTCTATCTTCTGGCTATATTCAGTACAGCAATTGTTCTTTCAGTAATTCAGAGTTATGATTCCCACAGTAGGTATAAACATAGAATTGCTATTCAGTAGTAGTATAAACAAATATTTGTAGCTCAATACTTTAGGAGATATTTTTTTGTTGTAGGTGCTTTCTATTTTATTTACAGTTAATGGTCTGGTGTCACAAGCAAAGAAAGTATAATCAGATGTGTACCACACACACTACATATTTTATGTTGCAGTGGAAATGATAGAATCAGGGATTTGATTAAATCCTGGGAAATGATAAAATGGCCAAGCCTTCCATCATTTCCCTGAAGAAAGTCTGGGATTTGATCAAATCCCTGACCCCTTTTAGGGAAATGATGGACTGGAATTCTATTTATTTCCTGCAACATGCCTTCTGCTCCCCGCTCTGCTCCCCGTCCGCCTTCCGTCCCCGTCCGCCCCCGCCGACATAAGACTGCCACTCATTACCCCCTGCAACTGCCTCCTGTTCCC